>NW_015113393.1:50723-53119 GCF_001443285.1 Poecilia latipinna
CCTATAAATAGTTTAAAAAAAACAAACAAAAGGTGAGGCTGTGTTGTTGGCTGTAAAGCAGATTTCTGACACGGGAATGCTCTATGAATTCCTTGCATGCAGGTACGTACAAAAAAAAAAATTAAATCCAGGAAAAACGCATAAATCCCTAAACACATCCTGCTATGAGCCACGTCCTGCCACAGCATCCTCCCTCTGCTCTCCACTCACCGATACGAGGTCTGCTTTCTGAACGCCAGTCCGCGTAATTTCTCCTCCAGAGACTCCTGCTCCATGTCCGGCAGACTGCTGAATGTGTCGCTGCAGCCCATGGCAGCCTCCTCGGAGCCCGCTCCGGACTCTGAGTCACCCCCGTCGGCTCCGAGAGAGGCCGGGCGACCGCCGAAGCTCCCTCCCGCCGCCATCGCCGCCGGACCAATGCGGCTCTTCGCTTGGGGGTCCATGCTGGTCACTCCGAGATGGACCCCCCTCTTTTCTCCCCAGTCTGAGACGGGACGCGGATGCGGGTGGTGAGAAGGAAGCGGGAACTGAAATGTCTGCGGGAATAAAACAACCCGACGTTCTCCTTTGGAGTTGCCTTAACGCGGAGGTCTCCGACCGTTGACCGCCTTTATATGCGGCAGGACGGCGGGGAGAGCTACACTCACGAGCCCCTGGACCAACTGGCAAGCGAGCTCCGTACGTCAAGCTGCTACGTTCAGACCGGAAAAGGAGTAAAGCCCTTTCAAAATAAGACCCAATCCGGTCACAAAATTAAATAAAAGCTAAAGCATTTTTTTTTTTACTTTTTAAGAAAGTAGTGTTTCTATATAATTTGAAACAATCACAAATATTTCATTTATTTATTGTGTTAGTAAAAATATCTCTATACAGTCATTTTATTTGTTGGATGTAAAATTCTCATTTTAAATATTGAGAGAAAAAAATCATCCTAATTAATAGAAATACAGGCTTGAACGCCAGTCTGAGTAATTACAAAATCACTCACAGATAAAAACACAAAAATAATCTACAAAATTATAAATCTACAATATAAATTTATACAACTGGAGTACAGATAATTACTCCTAACTCAAACTATTATAATCTACTATTTTTATGTATTTAATTACACATCTTTTATCTCATTTAATTTATTTGTCAACTAACTCTTTATTACTTTTCTTTTTTTCCCCCTAAAGGGTTACTTCTTGTAGTCAAATGTTCTCCACACTATGTGTACTGACTATTTTGTTCTAACATTTCACTTTTCTGTCCAATCTTTGTGTTTTATAATATCAAGATACTTATCTAGGTATTTAGTTTCAAAATTATTCCAAAGCAAAGCGAGATGTTCTCAGAAATGTATAAATTGGCTACCTCGTTCGACAGTCATCAAATTAAAACTTTTAATTTGAAACATAAACGGAACGGAAGTTTAATACTTTATTCTTTCTGGCATGACAAGTGTTTCAATCTGAGAGCAGCGCGTCAAAAAGCGTGTTCAGTTATTATTTCTAAATCCAACATCCACCCAGCTTTACAGACATCTCTGGCATCCATCCATCCATCCATCCATCCATCAGTGTGGAGTATTCTCTCTCCTGGTTTTATGCTGCTTCATCAGTCAGAAAGTAGGGCAGAGAGTGAGAGTACTCCCACCACCACATGCCTGCTGTCAGTATCTGCCTCTGAAAAGACTCACAGAGAGAAATCTGTTGAGTCTGCATGTCATTATCTCTGCCATCATGTTAACATCTCTCGTCCGCCACCATACAAGTCCCGCAACATGTTGCAGCCATCAGCCACATCTGGCAGGCTGCGGAGTTTTTTTTAAGCATCAGGGTCACTAAATCACCAGTGACCTAAAGAGATTTTCCTCTCAGTCATTCCTGTTGACATGGATCCGTAACCCCTACTAGAACATCTCCTCCCCCTCCCCCCCATTTGCATCTTTGTACATTTTATAGTTGGAAAGGAAGACACAATCACTGCTTGTAGAACCTCAAATGCTAATAACTTCGTTCCAAAATGACATTTCAATCAGGTTGAAATTCATATTTTCACTGGACCACAACTGATTCTTTCCTTTTCAGGCTTTCTACCAATCAATGAATCAATCAGGTTTGATTGTTTACCACATTCAAGCAGTTCAAACAAACACAAAAAGACATAATAAATAAATTATACAGTAAACACTTTTGAAAACCAATAAACATTGCTTTTTGTTAAAAATCATCAATATACATCAAATACGTTGGTCAATGTTACAATTATTGTGGCTCAAAAGCAACTCTAAACAGGTGGGTCTTTATCCTTGATTTAAAGGAACTCAGTGTTTCAGCTGTTTTTGTGGTTTATTCCAGATTTGAGGTGAACAGAAGCTGAATGCTGCTTCTGTCAAGACCATTTTAATT
>NW_015113393.1:57517-111716 GCF_001443285.1 Poecilia latipinna
ATTTTAATTCTAGAATACTTTGGTATTGTTTAACAGACGATTTTCATAGGGATGACCAGACAAGGACAGTAAACAGTGATGCACAACTAAACATAAAATAAAAGTAATTATATAATTTTATTTATTTTGTTTGACATTTGTGTCTTCACTGAAGAAAAATTACTCTGCATAGCTTTCTATGACATAAATAGGATTCTCAGGGGGTTAGCATTTTTTGAGAGGTCCACACCCCCCAGGAACCCCCCCTTGGGGTGCGCCACTGCTAAATGACCATAAAAACTCTGCAAAACAAGCCCTACATTTCTACTTTAGTCTTTTCTGTCCCAAGACTTTACAATAAAATGCTGCCCTTCATCTTAACATAACTTCTGTTTATCTTGCTACAATATTCTCTTTTGTCTCAAGTGTTTTGGCAACATGCTGAGCCCTGTTGACGGACCTTGTATGCATAAAAAGATTTTCTTTTAACGTTATTATGGATATAAAGCTTGACAAACTTGGTTTATTTATTCTTTAAATTCATTTTTTTTATCAAAAAGATATTTTTCCTGACATTTATTGCTTTACAAGTTCTGCTACGCTCCTCCTGACGGTTGGTGGTTACCATAGCAACCGGTAGCTGACAGCTCCACCCCCTTTCTTTCTTGTTGCCGTCTATAACTGTGTTTTTTAGACAAATTTAGTTATATACAGAGTGTGAGTGATTTTACCGTGTTCTGTACATGTTTTTAAACATTACCAGTAAAAAAAAAAAAAAAAACATTGTTTAATTTTACAACTTTTTACAACTATTGGACGTGGCTCAATTTCGAACAAAGAGTTTTATTTTCGAAGTGTTTCCCGTCTGAAATGCATCGAATTTCCAGGGAATTTCCGGAACAAATAAACTCTGATGTGCACAAGTTGTCCATCACTTCTGCTGCCAGACTGAGAGATTAAACAAAGCATGAAGCGTCTGTTTCGAGAGGTTTGTTTGCTGGTCAGGATGCCATCATGTCTGTGCTAAATTCAGTCCTGACATTCGGGCCAAACACTCGTCTGTCCGTCAGCTGCTGCATCTGTGTTTAGCCTGCACAGCGCGAACTCCCCCGATGTCCATACCGCAGTGCTTGGATTCAAAATCTGCTGTATTCCTCTTGAAAATAATGAAATTAGATAGTAACTGTCAGAAAGAGGGAAGATAATATTTTTGAGGATCCAAATGTACAAATAATGCCGTGTTTGTGGAAGATCTTCTGATATTTAACTTGTAGAAGCGGAAATGTATGAATTCTCTACTAAAGGGTGGAAAAATAAGTCAGGAAATGATTGGAGATTTAATAGAAGATCAAATTATGGTGGACGAAGACGTTGCATCTGGTAAAGAGTTTCTGGTTTGGTTTCTGTCTAAATCAAAAACTGGAATAAAGGTTTGAGGTTTCAAAAGCTACACATTTGAGGTAAAGTTAAACAATTTAGAGGCTTTCCTCTTCCATTATTAATCCATGAACTTTGAATGATCCACCAGGACCACATGAGCAAAACAACAAAAACCAAAAGCATAATGCTGCCACCGCTCCATCACTGCATTAAACAAAAGTAAAAGAAAGAATAATTTTCTATGGATTATTGCTCTTCAGATTTGATCAGACACCACTGGATGGTGATGGGATCTATAATTAACAACTTGCCTTTTCTGTAACTTTAACTGTTTCATTGCATGTTTTGTTCCCAGTTATTTTTAGCAGCCTCATGGCAGCAGGCTGCATTCAAACAAAGCTCTGCCGCTGCAGCTCATTGTTCACTGTGTTACTATGTGAAGGAATTGTTTGTGAAGCTTTGGGACTCCGTATTATCCTGGGACTCTCTTAGCAATTCACACGTCTCATTATGAAACTGTTGACCTATTTCGGGAAAATAAAAGCTCCACTATCTGCCAGCCTGTAAACCAAGAAACTCAGGCCTGTCTAACAAAGTTTGTGCCTAATTTAATTCAAAACCAGGAGAAAAATGCTTAGAGGTGGCAGCAAATAAACTGAATTATAGTTATATAAAGTGTACGGGCCAAAAAATAATGCTAAAATGTGTTGCAATCCATTAGCTCTAGGCTGAATTATCCTAAAAGTTAAAGAAAAAGGATGCAGAAAAAGTTCTAACTTGCTTCTTAAAAATAATTTATCTAAATTTTATTTTTTGGAGCCATCTAAATGTCATTTTCAGAGTCTGAGTCAGAGGGAGCTGCTTAAAAACGTCCACAGCTGATTGTAGAGAAACGTTTCAAGTCAGATTTTGCATTATGAACAAATAAATAAATAAACTTTCTCCCCCATAACAACCACTTCAAGCCACTTTATGCAACAATACACAAGAAATCAGTAGATATCTTGACGCAAAGTCAATCTATGAAAAGATCCATCTTCTCTCCTTCCTCCCTGAGCTACTATTGCAGTCTGAATAAGTTAACTGTTCCCGGTCAAAAACAACCAATCAGAGAAGGAGAAATGGCTCTGGCTATTAATCATTTTGTGCAGTCACTGTTAAATGTGTTAATGTAAAAGCTCTGAAGAAGGGGAATATTTCAATAACAGAGTCACAGACATGTTTCTTCTGCTCCAGCGTGTATTGTCGGAGTTAGCTTACGCACCTACACAACAACGATCTCAAATTGAAACAGTATGGTAGCTAACAAGTGAGTGTGTAAATGTAGTCAGAAACGCACCACAGGTTTCCAACACGTAATAAACCAACTTACACCCGTACAGGTGTGTTTATATAAAAACTCGTACCTGAAGAAAGGGAATATTTCAATAAAAGAATAACAGACACGTTTCTTCTGCTCCAGCGTGTATCTGAAGAAGAAGTTCGGGCGCCAGCGCTAGACTCCCCCTGCTGGTTGCATCCTGCCATTACATCAACTAAATCAAAACCGGAAAATAATTCTCCCAAACTGCTGGCAAACATACCAAATGTAAATAATAACATTAAAGTTTGTTATGCACACAATATATAGATAAGACCAAAAATAGTAAATATACCTCAGACTTATAGTGAATGTAAATGAACACATTTCAATCCATCACACTATTGGTGGAGAAATTATATACTGTTCAGGAAAAACCGATTATCCGCTGTCATCTGTGGCTATGCTAACTAGCCTTAGCATTTTTGGCATGCTAGCTATGACGGACAAGCTGTAGCTTAGAAGAGAGCAAGATGAGGATGATTGACTGCGCTAAGACCATCTTCCTGGTTATGACTGGTTGTTTCTGGTGTATTTACAGGAAACTTTACTTTTTCGCAGATTATCTGTCACAAAAAAAACAACATTATTTATAAAAGCTACAAAGCTACTTGGAGCTTTAGCTTATTGGTAGAGAGTAGAATTTATTACAGCAAGTCGTTCAGATCCTGACACCAGAGCAGCAGCAGACCATCGCAAAATCACCACCATGTTTTGGTTCCTACAAAATAAAATAACCTCAAAAAGCAGTCGGAGCTTTTGAAAAAACAAACTCTCAATCACAATCAACGTGCTTTTACTACGGAAAATACTTTATTCACTTCCAAAGCAAGAAGACAGAGACTAGTTCAGATTGACTTTACATGGGAGCCACAAAAACACAGAAGTTCTTTTTACAAAGTGGAACCAGTTTGTTTCCAAAGGCATTGACTGTGAGGAATGTACTGTGTACAAGACTGATCATCAGTGCTTCACATCAATATTGTTTTTGATGAACTGGCTAATCTAAATGGGTCCAACAGGACATCTGAGAGGGAGAAAATGTTGCTTTAATGCTCAAAAAGCCAGCGTTCATAATTTATCAACAGAACAGAGCCAAAAATAGAGAGCGGGGATGAATTATAGATCGTCCCGACACATTTAAATTTCCCTCATTTATTAACAACCCACATTTACAAAAATAGAAACTTTTTTCCAAGTTTATAAGATGTATTTTTGGTAAATGCTGAATTACAATGATTAAATCTCTTTTTACTTTCAGAAAGGCAAATTTAATCAAATATAAACCTAAATACCTCAGAAGGACACTCAGTAAAAAGGAGCCTAAAGCTACAGACGAGCTAAAATATTGTTTCCCCCACTTTTCTTTGCATTTATTGAGGAAAAAATTCTCAAAAGACACAAATAAGCCAAAACTGAACATGAGAAAAAAAATCCTTAATATTAATTTTGGTTTCGTTTTCCTCAACGGGACTAAACACAAATGCCCCAGAAACGTAAATACATACATATATAATATAAAAGAATACAAATAAAATATTAAAATAAGCTAGTATCAAAATGGGATGAAAGCATTTAAGAAATGAAATAAAAAAAGTTTCTATAAATACACGACTCATCATCAGTGTCCTGTAAAAAGCCTCACGTCAAATTTTAAAATAATTTTCTCTGGAATAAACGCCACACTGCTCTGAATTTTTTTTTCATATATCAAGTCGGAAACCATCAGTGCAACTTTTCATTCAGAAATACAAGGCAGCCAGTGCCTCTTTGTTATTACAATTTCAGTGTATTTGATGGAGCAGAGGTGGCGTCGGACCTCAGTCAGTCAACAGGGGGCGCTGCTGCTTCCGGACACATGAAAAAGCTCCAGAGAAATCTTTTAGGATGGGGCGAAGTGAGACCTCAGGATGTCTCGTTGACCGATCGATCCAGCTCTAAAACTTTACTGCTGCTCCTGTTCGCTGTCTGCGACCTGGAGGCCAAACAGCGAGCAAAACCCAATCAGAACCGCGACGTTAAACAGACCCCGAAAAGTTTTAATCTGAGTCCACCGAGGCGCCGGGGTTCACCTGTGCAGGTCTAGCAGCAGGTTCTTCTGCGTGTCGTTGCTTTTGTTCCTGAAAGGCGGGTGCCTCTCGGCTCGGTTCGGTTCGGAGCCGAGTTTCTGCTGCTCTGAACGGCGCCACGTTGCCATGACGATGGCCGGCGCGTCCTCCCACTGCTCGGGGTATTCGCCGCCGAGGCCCAGGAGGTGCGGCTGCTCGTCCTCGAAGGTCGACAGCAAACTTCTGCTTTTCACTGAAAATAAAAAAAAGAGACAAAAAATTAAAACGAAGCGCCGAGTAAAAGTGTTCACATCGAGCCTAGCTAGCTAGCATTTCTCCGCTCTCCCACAGAATTTCTAACGGGCCAATCAGCGAACAGAATCAGATTTTGTGAACCAGGACGTCGATTTTCTGCGTCGTTTTAGAATTGTAGTCTGCCTGTAGTTTTAGCAATGGTGGAAAATAAACGAAGTCCGTGTTGCCCGCTTTTCTAAATATTGAATGAGCATTAGCAGGCATTTTGTTTGGCATTCTTCTCTTAGCAATGGAGAAGGGTAGAAAGAAAGACGGAAAAAAAGAGAGAAAGAAAGTCAAATCTTTTGGTTTTGGGCGGGACAGAAAAAAAGTTTCCTGCAATCTCAAAAATATTTTCAGGTTGTTTTCTCTACTTTTCACCATAAAAATCAAGTTGCTTAAACTTTTCCGCAGCCTACACAAGAAAGCATCGGTTTGTGTGTGAGCAGGATGTGAGAGGAAACTGAATTTGATTGTTAAGAAAATTATATCTGATCTCAATTACGACAGTGAGTGTGTCTGTGTGTGGGGGGGGGAGGTAATGAGGATGTAGTGAAAAGGTCAAATCAGTTTCTGTGGCTGTTGCTGCTGAGCTGTAGGTGGAATCTGATTAGTGGTGATGGTATAATGGACCAGAGTTTTACAGCTGGGAACTAATGATTCATGACAATGGGAACAGCAGGGCAAGTCAGGCAAGCTGAAAGCTCCAGAAAAATGAACAAGTTTGCCTGAAAGTTAACTTTTCTAAATCGAAAACTTTTCATATCAGAGCCTGGATCATGAGAACTCATCCTTTTTGTCTTTCTTGGTTTTCTTCAATGTATTGTTGGAGTAAGATTACCTGTAGCTGTGTAGGATTCAGGCATCTGTCTGGATGCTACGCCCGTTTCAGTGATGCTTGACGACAGAGTGAAGCTGCTCGGGTAAAAACTCCCCAGAAACAGAGCGAAACACAACACGACCACCTGTGGAGCAGCAAACAGGCAGATGAAGAGAGAAGGGCGGATAGACGGATGAATAAATCATGAATTACGATGGAAGCAGATGTTTCCAGTTTAATAATCGATGCTCCATCAGCTCAGTGTCACGTATGCGTTACCATTAAGCATGAGGATGTCTGGGTGCCTGCCATCCTGCACGACTTCTGGATTTTTCCTGCCACCATCGCCTGCAGAGCCTGGAGCTGCTGCAGCAGAGACCTGCAACACACACACACACACACACACACACACCGATGGGTCAGACTGTATGTAAGGCTGTGTTTTACAGTCAAAATGGTAAACATGGAAAAACTGAAATAATTTTTTTTAAAAACAGAGCACTGGATCGATCCATCCATCTATCTAGCTGTCGCTCCATGCATAAATTTTAACACTTTAAACATGGATGGATGGATGGATGGATGGATGGATGGATGGATGGATGGATGGATGGATGGATGGATGGATGGATGATTCTGTGTCCATCCTGATGTCTAGCAGGATTCCTCCTGATGAAACAGTTTAAACCCTCTGACCACTAGAGAGCGCCACTGAGCTCCTAAACCCGCTAATTAACCTAATAACTTTCCTGTAGGTTTAATATTAGCTGATGGAAACTAGCAGTCCAGCTGATTCACCTTGATCTCATGGAACATGATTGTTTTATCTGCTGCCACCTTGCAGACAGCTTCACGTGTCGCAGAGATTTTCTCTGTCGATCGTTAAAACGCAGCACAACCGCTGTGCCATCCAGGTGCAGCGGCTCAAAAACAGGCTCCACCGCCCCATTTATCTTTTCAGGAGTGACAGCAAAGCACACTTTAAGCGCCGAGTGAAAAACCCCGACCTGAAGCAGCTGTCAGGGACGCACTTAACCCGATGCACCCGCCGTTTTGTGCAGCACACGCCGTTCATCCGTGCAGAATCCCTGACGCAGCCTCAGCGTTTCGCAGTGAAAATGGACTCATGATTATGCATGAATGCAAAAAGCTGCAGCTGAATGCAGCCACGGGGAGCCTCTGATTCAGCTTTATTTTCAAATCACAGAACTGAGTCATTGTTTTCCAGCTCAGCATGATCCAGGCGGTCAGGCTTAAAACCCTCCAACCCCCGGAGAAGTGAACCTGCAGGCTGTAATCAAGCCTTCAACAAAAAACAAAAGCTTTCTAACTTTGGCGGTATTTCAGTTTCTGAAACTTCAGGTTTTGAATAATTACTTTTGTCTTTTCATCAATTAAAAAAGTCTCTCAAATGTGCATCTCAAATATTCGCATTTTTACTCACAACTTTCCTCGACTGTTAGCATTTGTTTTCTGGTTCAGAATCAGCTGTGAAGCTTTTAGTCAAACAAAACAGAAATGTATGTTTATAGAAAGCCAGAGTATCTAATGACAGTTTCTTCTTCTTGAGTTTAAAGAGGAATTAGTTGGAAAAATCCCCAAAAAAACTGTATGTCCTTACTTGTTTGTGCACTCCAGAGTTTCCACTTTCCTGCGTAGCTCGTTGTTCTCATTGGAGCATGTCTCCACCCTGTGGTCACACAGCAGTACTGCAGTGTTAGTGACTCATAATTAGCAACACCAACACGCTATTTTAAATTTGAAGCAGTGATTTTACATGTTTCCAGCTCTGTTTATTAAAGAATCCTCTACCATTATGCAGATGATATGCTAATATTTAAGAATAGCAAAAAACCCAAGACATTACTAGACTTCTTAGCTTAATATCTGGACTTTTCCAGGTATTTATTTTCCTGTTAGCCAGATGGGGAAGACGGACAAAGATGAACTTACTTTTTCTCCAGAGCATCCATGTATTCTTTCTTCTTCCTGCGACTCTCTTGAGCTGAAATCTGTGAAAGAAAAGAAAACAGTTGAATAAAGCGTTCAAAGGACTGTAAAGAGTTTATTAAAAAAAGATTTCCCCATGCTACTTGAGAAATTCTTAGAGTAAAACAATTGAAATGAAAAATACAGAAATTAGAGGAAGATTAGCATCTAATTTAAAAGTAATTTCAACAGCTTGTACATTCCTGAGCTCCTACCTTGTTCTTGATTTTCCGGCGGATCTTCTTCAGCGCCTTCTCTTCTGCTTTGGTGAGCGGCAGTTTGGTGGGAACAGGATAACCTTCGGCCACCAGCGTTCGACGCTCCTCCTCGGTCAGGATCAGTGGCCCAGACCCCTGTAACTTCTACAGGACGAGATGGAAAATCTAAATATTTGCAAATCTATTCGGGAGTGCAACCTTCTTTTTGCCACGATGAGAGCACCAACTGTTCGATAAGGTAGATTTCTGTTAAAATGATAATATTTTGGACCCAGGAGAGTTCACCAGAGTTTTATTTAAAATATTCTCATGTTTCAAAACGCTCATGATGCACATAAAGTTTTTAAGGATTTTGGAAAAGCTCAATAAAAACCATGATGTGCAATTTAGTATTTTTATTTTTAAATAGCATTTATTTTCTGTTATTATTTCCCCCACATTATAAATGCACAGAAATTAAAGACTGCACTCTTGTGCCTGAACATCTTCATCTGTTGAAGTCAATAAATGTGAGTGGTGTCCGTCACTTTTATAACAAATTGTGAGAAAATAGAAACTGCTTCATTACATGAGGAGCGGTGAGCAGCGGGGAGTTGGACAGGGACGACGCGGCGCGCGGAGACACCTTGACGCTGGCCTGAGACGGAGGCGGGCTGCTGGGGGAGGTGGGGCAGGACAGACTGGGAGGGGCGTGGACGGGGCTCTGGCTGCCCTCAGAGTCACTGCCGTGGGAACTGGGAGGAGTGGGAGGCATCTGCAGGGACTCCAGGCCTAAAAAAACAACAAAAATGACAAATAAATTACAGATTTGTTGGGCTAAAAGACATTTTACTTTCCACTTATTAATCCACAATTTAAGAAAAATAAATCAACAGATTATCTCTTTATGTTAAAAGTATTTTTTAGCTATATATGCATCTTTTGTTAGAGTAAACCGTAAAAAAAGGAAAACTGTATTGCATTTTAAACAGTAAAATGTTTATATTAAATAGTTTGTATTTAATAAAAGAAACTGAATTATTTATTTACATCTTTTAGTGCATTTCTAATACTGTACAAAAAGGCTTAAATGAAAAATTTGCTGATTTTTATCCGATTAATCGATTAATTGTTAGAATAATCAATAGATTACTGATATATAACTAGCATTTTTGTTAGTTGCTGCCTTAGATGTGATTTAAGTTCGTTAAGGAAAACTTTTCGTTCATCTTGGTTTCAAATGTTAAAGAACTGCAATGTTCAAAACCTGCCAGTAGGGGTCGTTGTAGCACACGAGTAAAACCCGAATTCTGACCTTTGGGTGAAAAATTGAGGAACTGATCCACTTCATGTGGCTCCAGCTTAATCTCAGGGATAATTTTCTCCTCCTTGATCTGTAATACAGAAGACAGACAGCGTCACAAACAGAACAAACGGAAACTCAGAGTTTTAAAAAGTGTTTTCTCCCACCTTGATTGCTTTGCCTTGGTTGGTGATGCTGCTGGCTGCTGTTAGGGCCACAGGGGCCAAAGCAGGGCCCTCAGGCCCACCAGGGTCCTCACTGGAGGCCAGAGAGAGCGAGAGAGTGGGGAGCAGAGAGGGAGTCACACAGAGGAGGCCCTCAATGGCCTCTTCTTGCTCCATGGCCCAGTCAGGGGAGTCTGCATCGGACTCTGTGGTGGAAAAACGTCATAAGATGAAATGACTTTCAGATTTCATTCAAAAATAAACAGTTTTTCTTTGCATCAACAACACCTAAACGGGGTAAACGGTTTTCCAGGTTGTGGAAAATGGTTTGTCTTGTGTCATATTGGTAAAAACGTCCATTCTTATAAAATAATTTTAAAAATATCTAAAAGAATTAGGTGCTCTAAACTCAGTAGATATCAAAAGTGGAAGGTTGGATTATCTGTAAACTCGCAAATAGAGCTGCAACGATTTTTTGACGATTAATCATTTAATCGGGTAGCAAATTCTTCAGATATTTTACGCACAATATTAGAAATACATTGAAAGATTAATTTCTAATATTGCATGGAGTGGTCTAAACGCAGTAAACCTTAAAAGTGAACAACTGGATGATCCTTAAACTCATGCATAGAGCTGCAACTAACCATTATTCTGATGATTAATCAATTAATCAGGGAACAAAGTCTTCAGCTATTTTGTTTAATCACTTAAGCCTTTTTTACACAATATTAGAAATGCATTAAAATATGAATTTATAATATTGGATTAAGTAGATCTCAGTATATCTCTAAAGTGGATGGTTATTATTTTAGTAATTGATTATTCTGACGATTAATTGGATAAAAATTGGAACATTATGCAGATTTTTCTTTTTTTACCACATAAGACTTTTTTATACAAGATTAGAAGTACTTTAAAAGATACAAGTAAGTAAATAATTAATTTGCTTTTTCAGATACGAAAATAAAAATGTTAGTGCCTGAAATGCAACAACATAGCATTCCTTTAATAAATACTTGATCATTTGTAGCAAATGATGCATCTGCAGAAAAAAACACTGTCTGCTAATGTGTGGATTAGTTTTTTGATTAACTACTAGATAGGAAAAGCTGCTGAATAAAAGATTTTGTTAATATATCACATGAGACATTCTGGGTAAAACAAATTAAAGAAAGTTTCTCATCTTAAATGTATAGTTTTGGGTTAATTACTACTCTGACTCTGCTGTTCTTTCAGCAAATTACCTGTTTTTTGTTTTTAGTCTGCCTTCTCCAGTTAATGATTAATCGTTTACTAAATTAGTTGACAATTATCCCCCTAATCGATTAATCGCAATTAATTCGATTAATCGTTTCCCACCTGCTTCGCTGCCGTGCTCTCCGGTGAGGTGCGACAGCGGCGACTGAGGCCGGCTGTCTCCGCACAGCGAGTAGCTGTGCTCGGCGGTGATGTGCGGCGGCAGAGGAGACGACGGGGACAGCTCGCCGCCGTCCTCTCCCTCCATGGACTCCACGCCGCCTTTGTCCCCGGACAGGAAGGGGTCGCTGAGCAGCTGGCCCAGCAAAGCTTCCGGGGAGAGGTCGTCCAGGAGCTCAGAGAAGTGCTGCAGAAAAGAGAAAGAAGATGGGAGGTAACAGACTGATAATTACACGAAAACCACAACATTACAAATCTCTGACAGCACCTCTGTGATTACAGGCTATTATCGTCTCTATTGGCACCTTCAGCCCCCTCAGGGAACTCCAGCACCGCCAGTCGGATACTTATCCACCTCCTCTAATCAGCATTTCTGTTTGTGTCTCAGTGTGATGATACTTTAACAGACAAAGCCTCCTTCCCCCGTCGCCACATTCCTTCATCTCCCTACAAGGGGAAGATCCTGATCCTGCTCAGGATGTCCAGGCTAGCAGAAACACAGAGAGACTACGCTGATAACACACTGATCTATATCTACAGACAGCAGAAAGGTCCTCAAGTTCATGTTCCAATGAACCTCTGAGTCAAACTATTTCAATTATATTTTTTATAGTAAGATATTAAACCATAAAAGGTCATTTTCAGTTTTAAGAAGTTGGAGTCACAGAAAAGTTTGTGCTAAAACAAGCTAAGCTGGTATAACTGTCCAAAACTAAATCCTTTTAAATCAGCACAACATTTTTGGGTTCACTTTGAAGCATAAACCAGTAACTCCAATTTATTTTTTCACCTCAGTCAAAATTCAAGGAATCTCCTGTTTATGGAGAGATTTAAAGCATTGATAAAGAAGTTTGGATGGATGGATGGATGGATGGATGGATGGATGGATGGATGGATGGATGGATGGATGGATGGATGGATGGATGGACAAGATCTTAAAATCAGGGAACAAAGTAAAAAGGGCTGTGTGAAGTTTCCTAGTTTTCTCTCTTTTCTTGCCAACTGGTTATTTAAACATTTATGGTTAACCTACTTTGTGAGCAGAAAACCAACCTGGCGGCAGCCGCCTGCTTGGACAAAGTTTATGGAGTCATAAACCAGTAAAGATTATGTCACCGCGCCTTCTCAAGCCATAAATACAAGATGAATAGGAGTACGGTAAGTCAGGTATCTAAATTCAAACATTTGAGTGCAATCAGGCAAAATTCCAGCTAGGGCAAGATCCAAAGTGGACAGTCCAGCATGCGGCTTCAATTACAGACTCACAAACACGGGATGTCTAGCATTTCTCTGTGTCCCACACAAACAAATGACCCTTCCTCCTCTGCTGCTGTTCGCTCCCTAAAAGTCCCGTCTCCAGGTTTCGATGTGTTTAAACACTGACAGCATGCCGTGAATCTCTTCAAGGAGGAAGAAGGCAAATATTTACACTTCTCTCCACCCAGTCGGCCATTTTCTGACATCCAGGAGGAAGAGGAGCTTGAGTCCAATATATCCAATGATATGATTCAACGGTATAGATTAGGTGGAATAAATCAATCAGCCAATTAAGTACAAACATCTAAAAGACACAATGTTTAGGGTTCTCCAACTCCAGTGGTCTGCAACGTTCAGCTTCATCTCTAGTCCAATAAACAACACTTAAGGGCATGATGAAAAGATTCCGACTTGGATTAAACCCTTGAGGTCCTCAAAATGTACAATTAATGCAAATCAACTCCAAAAAAGCAGCATCTTTTTGGTGTTAATACTAAAACTAAACAGAACGAGAAATTAAAACACTGTTATGGTGAAGAGGTTTCAATTTAAAAACTGAATCAGATTGACATAAATAAATGACACCTAATTGAAAACAAAACAGCAAACCACTCACATAACATGATGCTGCCACCTCCGTACCTCACATTTGGGATGTTATAAGGGTTAGCTTGTATTTTTCATTTAAATATGACATTATTATTATTTTATTATTATTATTGTCAAGCCTTTCAATTTTAGCCTCTTCAGGTGAAAGTACATGCCTAAAAAATGACACTTTACGTTGTTTATGCTGATTATGTTGACTAATGATTACTATAATAATCGATTATTCTGGCTATTAATCAATTTCCTTTTTAAAATTGGCCCGTTCTGCAGATTTTATTTAAAAGTAAAAACATTTTATTGCCTGTTGTAAATACCTGATGATTTGTAGCTAGACATACTTCCAAAATAGACAAAAGCAATAAAAAGAAAACCTTTCTGCTTGACTTAACATCAATACAATGCATTGATCTGTTTACTATCGTTTTGTTTAGTAATTGGATAGCAAAAAGTGCTTAATGTTAGATTTCTTCTGAATTTGAACCAGGTGAAGCTGAAACGATGCAACTCGAGGAGTTCTGGGTAGAACATATTTACAAGCTAAGAAGTTTTTTCATCTTAAGTGAAAAATTTAAATATTTTTGTATAATTTCAGCTTTATTACTACTCTGAGTATGTTCAGCATATGATATTTTTTGGTGTATATACTCCAGGTAAATATTAATCGATTAATAAATTAGTTGGCGATTAATTCTATAATCGATTAATCACGATTAATCGTCTAAGCCCTCGTTCAGATGTGATATTTCACTCCCTTTGTATCTCCAAACTTTGTATCATTTGTCTTCATTAGTTGAAGGCAAATGACCCAATTTCTTAAAAACACAGAATGGATGAAGCCTTTAGTTTATTTAGAAAGGAGGAGCTGAATGTACAAATGCGCAGAAACAGAACTGCACCAAACTCCCACACTGCGGCTCCTTGAGCTCCCTGTCATTTCAGCTCGCGGTTGCGGTCGAGAGCGACGGAGGACCGGTCGCCGACTGGGTGTAGCTCATCACACGCCCAACAGAACCCTCTTTGTCCCTGCAGCCCTTATGAGGGAGGCGTTGTTTAGGGGGCCGGCTGTAACTCAAAACCCTCCAGCTGGGAAACAGAACCAGGGAGGCTGAAGCCCGATTGGAGCAACTTGGAGGTTTAACTGGAGATGGAGCAGAACTGATAACAAAGAGGCTTTCTGATTTTTCTTTTCTTTTTTTTTTTCCTGAATAAAATTCTCTGGTAACACAGAAAATAACGGGTGCAGGACATCGCTGAAAGATGAGATTGTAATCTTTTAATTGAAGGCTGTAGATGGAGGAAGTGCAGACAGATTAACTGAGGCTCAGTCTGATGCAAAATCTCAGAAGCTTAGCAGAATTTCTGCCAGATTTTAATCAAATCAAAGACGAGGCGAACGAAACTTCAAAGTAGGTCAGACAAGCATGAAAAGTCAAAACTTTATCCTGATGAAGTAGAAGACATAATTTATTTAGAAATCCATCAAACAATGAGGATATTTTTAATTCACAGTGAGAAATAAAGAGTGACAGAGTCTATGTTTTGTCTGCATATGTGTCCTCAGATTATTACAACTGAGATTTAAAAGACTAATTTATGTTTGATAGTTAAAAACCTATCAGCTCCAATAAAATCTCCACCTACAGTTTGGATTTGAATGCTGTTAAGGGAGTAATAAAACTGGAAAATTATAACTTCGGGTTTCAATTGACACATTCTACAAAACATATATAAAAATGTTAATTTCTGGAGCTATTTGCAATGCTAAAATGGTACCAAAAACCAATCAGGTCTGTCACAATAAATTGCCCCAGAAAGTATTGCAATAAATACAAATATTGTTGTTTTGAGACCATTTTCAAGCAATATATTGATAATGGCGTATGATGCAAGTTCGCCTTCTGAAAGACCAATAAACTTTAATTTTGTAAGGAACACTTAACACTGGAACTGTTTATATAAAATAAAAGACAAAAGCAAAAAACAAATAAAGATCACACGCAATCAAAATCATAAATAAAATGGATTGTGAAGTCTCAAAACAAAACTGCCCTTCAAAAGAAGAATCAAAATGATTAATTGCTTATTGTGACAGGCTTAAACACAACTAAAATTAAAGTATTCACTAATCTATGCATACATAGAAATCATGCAAGTTAGTGTTAACCTTAGCACCAATAAATCAACTGGATTTGTTGTTCAAAAGCAGAAACTGAAACATATGCCTCTAAGGAAGTTAAGCCAGACTTTAAGGACAACAAATATTACTAAAAACCTGTCCACTCAGTCCTAAAGGAGACCCAACAGGTCGGGCCCAGCTGCGTTTTGTACCCTGACCTGGACTCAGCTGTGTCTTCGCCTCAGCTGACAGGACACTCGCTCACTCATAAAGCAAACATCCTAAAACGTGTGGCGTGCTATCAGGACAAGCCAGATGACTCAATAGTTTGATTGGGATCCAGATCTTTAGCTTTAAATGCCACGCATCCTCAACACGTGTCCACCAATCAGCAGATAAGCCGAAGGAACATATGAACTTTTATCTGACAGCCCTGCGAGAACTTTATACCTTATCATTGTTTGCTTTATTTCAGATCTTGTTAAATTAAAGGCTTGCCAGATGGTTTTCAGTTCTAATAAAATCCAGTTTCTCCAACTTCCTGTTTGCTATTTAGCGCTGGTCGCTTCAAAATCAGGACACTCCTGCAGCCAGAAGCTAGAGCACCACAGGAAGAACAATGTGTACAAGCCGCTCACAGGGTTGCACTGAAGTTTTCCACCAAATTTTAACATATAAATCAACATCGAAGCTTGTAGCAAATAAATGGATAAAACAGAAAAACACTTTTTACAAGGCGATTGCTGAACAGCTATTAGTAAAGCTACATTTTGCAACAGAGATGCCTCCAGTAAACACCTAATTACAAACACATGTTGAAGTATCAATGATTTGTGCACAATTGCAACCAGCAGAGATTGAGATAAGTATCTGGGTTGAACACTTGGTGTGTTTTCTATGCATAAATTCACTTTTACAGACAGAATTCATCATCTGTCACAATAAGTAATGAATCAGTATCAACCAATCGTGTGATATATTGAAATGAGCGCAATAATTTCCAATTCTGATGATAAGTATTTTCTGATGGGGAAGTTTGTTTACAGAGACATCATAATCATAATCTTTATGGTTTGTAGATGTTTCTTTTTTTATTTGTTTTTTCTATTGTTATTAGTTATGTTGTTAGTTTTTTTTAAACCCACTCAACTGCTCTTTTTTTTTTGGATACAAGTTCATGTTTTTTTGTGTCTTGAAAACTAGCCATTTCAAAAACCTTCCAAATATAATGTCAGCAGGCACTGCCCGTTACCTAGCAACCCCAGTGAGGCCTGGTCCGTTACCTAGCGACCCACCTGGAATCCCAAGCTTCCACAAAGTGCCTTTAAAATATCTTCCAGTTTCAGTGTTGACTTCTTTACAAAATTAAAGTTTTCTAGTCTTTGAGACGGCAAACCAGCATTATTATGTGACATTATCAATACATTTATTGAAAATAGTCAAAAAACTACAATACTACCCAATTATCGGGACAATTTATCATCCAGCAAAATTTGTTATCATGACAGGCCTGATCTGGAAATAAACATAAAACACATTTTTGACACAATATCAAGAAACTATAGCATAATTCACCCCAAAACCACCAACAATGTAAAAAGGTTGAATCAAGTTTGAAACCTTCAGATGTTTTCCAGTCTCCGGCTGATAGAAGCCATGCATGATAGGAAACTACGACTATAAGTCACTTATCAGTTGCTGTGGGCTCACAACTAGCAGACAGTTTCTGCCAAGGCACTGATAATAGTGTCTGTCAGTGATACTAAACAAATCACAGGCCTTGGGGTGATCAGTTCAGCCTGACATTCTTATATTGTATCAGCAATCGGTAAAAATAAGCTCTTACACATTAGCTTTCAAACACAGACTGGTATTTTTTCAAGTAAAAAGAAAACACACCCATATCTGTGAGATTCTAGCTAAATGAGCTCAGACAAACCGACCCAAGCTAAACAAAAACGCCCTCGTTCTCAGAGGGATTCGAGCCGGTTCCCACACGGATAAGAGGGCGACGCAGACACTCCCTGACCCCGATCCTCGACATCGATCCCAGCCGGGCTTTCCAAAAACTAAGAAGTAATCAGAGATCCGGTGTCAGCTCCAGGAAAAGTCCGGATAACAATACAGGATAAAACTACAGAAGAAAAATTTTAAAAAGGGTTTCTGCAGGTTTCACTAACTCAAATTTAAGACTTTTTAAGACCTTTATGAGTCAAATTTAAGACCTATATAACAACAAATGTGCAAAAGAAATGCAGGGGACCAAAACAGTGACATTTCTGGGGTCTTTTTGTGGCTCTTTGCAGCAGTTTTGCGTTTCTCACATATCATTTAGCTCTCTAGCTAGCTACAAGCTAATCTTAGCAGCTTGTTAGCAGTAGTCATAACCGCCTTGAGGTTTTGCCCAATAGAAAAATCCTGCAAAAAAAAACATAGATGGGTGTGCTGTGGTTGCACAGGGGTTAAGCACAACCCACATATGGAGCCCTCAGTCCTCGACGCGGCTGTCACAGGTTCGATTCCCGGCCTTGGCGACCTTTTGCCGCATGTCTTCCCCTTCTCTCCTTACCCACTTAACAATCAAATAAAAGCCACAAGAGCCAATAAAACCGTTTAAAAAAAACAACAACAACAAAAACATGGATTTAATTATATTAAATCGTTCTGCCGGGACAAAATGTAAGACCTGTGAGTAAACGTACATCAGCCACTTTACACTTTCTTTGATGAATTTAAGGCCTTAATTTTAGATAAATTAATTTGAAACTTTTGAAAGGTGCATGAAGACACTGTTAAATAAAAGGACTTCTTTTAGTTACAATCAGATTTATTAGATGTTTATTTTTTATATGAAAAGAAAGAATATTTAAACAGTTCATACAAAAGATCGGAAAACATCTCATTGATTTGACATAGTTCTGTTTGCAAAGCCATTGGAGCTAAGTGGAAGCACAAATACTTACACTCTGCATTCAACTTATTGAAATCTTTCAAAATATTTGAATGCAAAAAGACAGGTTGAACCGGATAGGCCGACAATAATAAGTAATGAGAACATTTACAACAACCTGTTGAATTTGAAAAGGGAAATGCTTTATGAATTTAAACCTTTTCGTATTTTAACTGTATTAGATGTATTAATGTCCTCGTTCAAAGTTGAGAAATGTGGAAAAACATAAAGTAAAGAGACTTAAGTCTCATTTTATCGTAACTGCAGAGTTGAACTCAGACATTACTACACATCCACCCAAGTTTCCTGCTCCAATATGAGCTCATAGGTTGACGATTTGTAGTCTGGTGAGGAAAAAGTCCAAATCAAAATATTTGTCTTAGAGCAGCACCCTGAAGACCTATCAAACCGGCACCTTGCACAGGGATTTAAAAGTATAGTTTGTTGGCAGTCTACAACAAAAGACTATGTGCAAAAAACAAAATAAAATAAAATTACATTCTGGCAGCAATGAGGTAGATGTTATGGTTTGCGCCTTGTTTTCTTCCAACAATTGTGCCACCATGTACTTGTGTGGCAGTGAACGGAAGCAGCTGAAAGTCTCACTTTAGCATATATACCAAGTTTGTCTTGTCCTTGAGAGAGATTAGTTCCTCTAAATTAATGTAACAGACAAATGTTACTTTCAGAGCTTGGTGTGATATTTGTACACTGCAAAAACACAAAGTCTTACCAAGTATTTTTAGTCTAGATTCCAGTGCAAAGATCTTAGCACACTTGAAATAAGACAAAACTAGCTTACAAGTAAGTTTTCAGTAAGATATAGGAACTTGTTTTAAGTTAATTCCTTAATATTGACTTAATATATTAAGGAATATTGGTATATTCCTTAATATTTTTTGAAAGATTACTTCACTCATAATATGGGGTCTTATGAGTTAAATAATTTTGTACAGTGAAACTAGTACATTTTTATCAATATTAAGGAATTATTTAATCAAAACACACTCCTATATATTTTGCTGAAATGTCACTTGGAAGATAGTTTTCTCTTATGTCAACTGTACTAAGACATTTGATATGTGGAGCTGCAATAAAATGTTATTCTTCCTTTGGCTCAGTCACTTAAAATGTCCCAATTTGAACTGCATGGTTTACAGTGCGAGTTTCAACACATATTTGATTGGGGTGGAGTGATCCCTAACTTACATAAATAACAGGATGTGAGAGAGCATGAAGGAAGTCCTGCTTGACAGCAAGCACTTACTCTCCTCCCACAAGCGACAACATGAGTGCATTTACATAAACACTCAGAAAATGTTTAAATTCTGCTAAAAGGCTTTGCAGAATGAATTGGAAACTATTTACAGACCTAAATATCTGCTTCCAATTTCAAGTTACTGTTTCTTTATCACCCCTTACTGTGAAAATCAAGTCAAAATGGCAAGACTTGGACTCAACATTACTTTTTTAAAGTTCAGAATCATGACTCAGATGTTGTCCGAATTCTGATTGGCCGATATTCAACATGAAAGTGTGTGAGGAAACACAAGTCGACACAACTGCATGATGAAAAAGTTTGTTCCTAACCCCTGTCTTCCATTCAAAAGTGCTTCCCAGAAGTTTTACATAAAACACACACTCTTTCCATTCCTGCCCTATCGGACTGACCGACAACAGAAAACAACCCCCGCGGTCCCCCACCCTGGTTGCACAAGCAACTTTACAATCCACAGTGCTGAACTGTAGGGATACGTTTAATATAAAGGAATACCAGTAAAAAAAATAAGTAGATATCTTCACTTTGTGTAACAATTTGAAGCCAATCGTTCAGTGAAACCACTTGTTGCCCAACACACTGAAAACATTGCCGTTATTTGTGGGATCCGGACTTTAACTGATCAATTTCAACACTCGCTAAAGACTGTTGGTTGCAACAGAGATTAATGTTGAACCACAGAAACCTGAAAACTTAAAACCAAAAGCAGCAGTTAGACATGAAAACCTGTTTGGTCATTCAGGTTGTACGTTTGACATTAAGTAAATGCATAAAATTAGATATTATAGTTCAAAGCAGAGTGTTAATAGAGATACTACAGTTTTAGTTTGCGATTAAAATTACAAAATAAAAGACAATATTATAAAATTTTTGAGTCTACATTCGAATGCAAATGCTACCCAAATTGGACTTTAACAGGAAACAACAGGAATCCCTGAGACTCAGTCAGATGCAGCACGGAAATATTGTTGGTGTGGAACAAAAACACAGCTGTTTCTCCATCTCCAGCTTGTTAAAACTGGGTCAACACACACTCATTCATAACCTTTTCCATCTCTACCCACAGACCATTAGCTTCACACGACTCCAGCTGAATTCAACTCAGGTCTCCTCAGACAAACTGCATCTTTTTGTCCAAACAGCTTTTATTTCAACAAGAATCTCCAAACACTGATTATTTGGAGTTAAGAGCTCAGTTTGTTCATCAACCCTGGTGGTTTCTTTGTATTTTTCCTGCTGGATTCCCTTTTCATCCTTCTACATTTTTGCAGCTGCTGGGCGACAACTGGGTCAGCAGCACCTTAAGAGGAGCTTCTTCGCTTTAAGGCTTGCCTCAACGTGCCGCCTTTTAGAAATTCCTCTCTTAGTTTAGTCTTTGAGGTGAATGCTTTCCAAGCAGACTTCTGACTCAACGTCGAGAAGCGACTGACACATTAAAACCCACAAACTCAGGGCTGAGTCCGTCTCAAAAAAGATCAACCCTGAAAATCAAATGCATCAGTTTTGATGAGTATCCCCCCCCAAAAGAAAAGGCTAAATATCTTGCTAAAGAGTCTTTACAAATAAAAAAAGGTTATAATTACATGACTGCATAAGCCTGATGTATTATTTTACATTTATGTAGACAAAAACATGATATGAAATCAAATATCTTATTAATTTTCAAAATCTTGATGCTAGTTGGTTGAACTGCAGAAAAACGTGACAGTTTTATTCTTGGAAGCCACTGTCACCAGACCTTTAGCAAGTTTTACTTCATCTCTTGTAAATTTCATTTAAATTTTGTTTAAACAAGCCAGTGATTATGCATCAAAACAAGGGATGGGCCTGTTACCAACCTCAAGATACAAGAGGTTTTTAATAGCTAAAATTATGCATCTTGCAAATCCTGAGGTTAGAAGAGGTTTTACAAGGAGTTATGCATTGCTGCTCCCTGAGCATCAGCTGGCTGAAAGGTGACTCTTCCCTGACTTGTAACAAAAACAAAAGGGCTCCTTGGAAATATAAGTAAATAAAACAAAAACAGTTAAGGTATGGAAGCTAAAGTGCTTTAACTTTTTTATGAAGGTAAATATATTCTCTGTGCACATCACCTCATTAACACAATTCCCAGTTTGGGTGCAAAGCAACAACACAATCAGACTCTTAAACGAGCACCACTTCTTCTCCAAGCTACACAAAAAGCTTTTTGTGCCACAAGTAAACTTGCTGCAATCCTGTTGCCAAACACGAATCAGGTTGTGTAGCAAACTCTTTTCCTAAATTGAATCCAAGGGAGGAACAGGAATAAACCCAGTTTCGGGAGACACCAACAGCTGAGCAGTGTGTCGTCGTCCACACCCTGTAACCATCATAACATCTGGCAATCATCATGGTCACATCACACCCAACTGTGGTGCCTCCCTGTGTCACAAACCTTTGGTTTATGTTGGTCAAAGCCGAAGACTTCAGGGATTTAAAGCATCATAAGCAGTTTAATTATTAGGGTAAGAGGAAGTTTTGAGTAACTCATCCGTTTTATGATTGACCAAAGGTTCCTTCAGCTCATGTTCATTTAGGAACCGGTTTCTACTAAACTTCTATCTTCATTTGTTGGTTTTCTAACCTTTTGGACCAAGATGGATGCTTGATGCAGAAGTTTGTAAAACTCTGCAAAAGACGGACCAAACCGACTGGTTCCGGCCCAAAATTCAGTCATAAAAGGAATCAGAAGTTATACCTGAAAAGGAGTTCAAGAGTCAAAAGTCAAACATCAGCCCAAACTAGAGTAGTTCTAATTTAGCTTCTTATGTGATAAAATGCAGATGAAAGAAGCATAAATTCAAACAAAATCTCTTTAAATTCATTTCTATTTAGAAGAGAAGCAACCAGATGTTTTAGGAATTTTGGACACGAGCCGACTCGTCCCGGTTCGCCCTTCAGGAGAGACGGATGCAGGAGGGGGAGGAAGGCTGGGAGGCGAACGAGGTTCAGGCCTGAAGCTGCTCCAGATTTAACACTTTACTGGGAGGGTTATGAGCTACAAAAGCCATCAAAGCTGGGCGTTTTACGCACGTCACGCTGTGCAACAGGCAGTTTGCAGGCTTAGAGGTGTAAGATGTGAAACCCTGATGCTTGTGTAGAACGCATCATCCCAGATATGAACTAATTCAGTTCAACATGGAAAACAACTGTAAAGTACTTATAAATTGTGGTTGCAAAGTGTAAACAATGAAGAAAACTGTGGGGTAGAGGGCAGTCGGATGGTTTTACGGGAATTTCAAAAAGTCGGAGATATTTGAAACTGCTTTGAGGCTTTCATAAAGGCTGGGTGTGTAAAATCTAACCAGAAATTAAACCCACACCCTCTAAACCACACACAGTGAATCAAATGACAGGGGGCTGCAGATCCATGGAGAAAGAGGGAGAAAACACCAGAAAGAAGAGTAAGAAAAGATACAGAGCAATAAATTTAGCTTTGCCTCAGAGAACGAAGTCTCCTCTGGATTTCCGTAATGATCCCTCACACGCTGATTACTACCTTCGCATTGCTCCCAACCAGTTGGCTGTCTGCAGAGAGCTGGAGTCTGAGTACTGTTTCAAAGTTCAGAAGGAAAGTTGCATCAGATTTGACCAGGAGAAAAATGTGTGCACCATCTGTCCAGACATTTAGGACAAGTTTAAAGCTTGGCCTGCAGGCACAGAAAGAAGTAGATGAGAAATGCTGCCGTTAAATTAACCAAATCTTTAGTTCAAAATTGTTTTAAGGTTTAAAGGCGGAAAATAGCTCAAAAAGAGAAGAAAAACAATAAAATTGGCTAATTATTTCCCCTTTTTACTATTTGAAGAAGATCTCAAGGGGTATTGCTGGAAAGTATTAAATACTATCGAGTTATTTAACAAGCTTAAAGGGGGGAAACCAAAATTAAACAAGTTAAAAAAACTAAACTAAGCAAAAAGAAAATACAGAAAATACCAGAAAAAAAATTCTTAGATGGTCAGATTAGTTGCTGGTCCAAATGTTATGCATTCCAGCTCACAGATTTTAAAGAGAAAATGTGTTCATTATTATTGGTAGTATTAACCAAAATTGGCAAAAAGTAATAATAGCATTATTTTTAAATGTTGTATTCTGTGTTTCAAATATGCCCAAATTTCCCTTAATGACTCTACATTATCATTATTGATGATCACTAACAGTACCACTGCAAAATTTAAAATCTCCCTAAAAAAATCCGAAATTTGTCCAGAACATTCCCAACATTCCCAGAAGGCTACTTCAATGTCTGGACAGGCTTTACTTGTCATTCAACTACATCAGAGAATCAAGCTAATTAAGTTTGTCTAATGTCACTAATATCATATTAATAGGGACACACAATGTATCGGCAATAACATCGGTACAGGCCGATACATAAAACGTGCTACTGTGGCACTTTTAGCTAACCTACAGCACATACAAAACAGAGAAAACTAAACGAGAATGTTATGTTATGCTGATTTATTCACAGTTTAAATAGGTGGTTAGGTAGTTATTTGTTGAGGGAAAAAAGAAACGTAGAGAAATTAATTCAACTGTAACAACTGCAGCGCACTGTTCAACTAAATGCGTACGTCATTCCGCTCCCATCAATCACACATCCCAGATGATTTGCACTTGACCAACCCTGTGGTTACAACAAGCAGCAAAACGGAGCTGAAAGACGTTAAACAAAAGCAAAAAACGGGGGACGCTGCACTGCCTGCTCAACGAAAAGCAGTAAAATCTTAATTCAAATAATATGTTAGTTTAATTCATCTGCCACCCAATCAGCTGGGTGGGTTCGGCCTCGGACACAACGTCTATAGGCTAGGTCCAGGTCGGGTTGGATTTTTTTAGGCCTGATCTAAACTCTAGCACAGATTTCTCCTCCAGATGTGGACCAGGAGGAAGTTGTGAGGCTGTGCATTCAGACCACATCAGGTGAAATTAATTAATATTCAATAGACGGCAGTCATTTTGACTGCGGTCAGTCAAAATATGGACAACAAAAAAAACCTCTGTCATTGCTGCATCCATTCTCAAATCCATGGACCAAATCAAACAACATTCAAGAGTTTTGAACCAAAAAAAGTCTAGAAAAGAACCATATTCAAATTTAATGCAGACAAACTACAGAATATTAGTGACTTTCCTGCTGCTTTTACTGCCGGACGTGTGAACTGCTTTATCAATAATAAAACAAGAGAGCACTTTGAGCATTTCTGGAGATAAACAAAACAACTAAGACTGACAAATTATTAGATCTGCATGACGGAGAAACGTGGGATAAAACTAAACTGATAATTTAATCTCTAAAACTTTCAGCTGGTTGATACAGTTGTGACAGAGGAACAACCGGATGATCCTGCACCACTCCTGCTGTAATTACTCTCTCGGCCTCATTGTGACACAGAGGCGAGGGTGAAGATGAATCTGGAAAGGCTGGTCTGGCAGGCAAAATTGGAATGTGACCACACTTGAAATGTGTGCAAAGAAACTTCCTCACTTAAGTTTTTTTGAGCATAAAGTAACCATGTGGTGCACTGGATGACTGTTTCCTTGGTGCACACTGACCCGCATGTCGCAGGTCACACACATGGACAAATCACACAGGCCGCGCAAGGTCACCGGCGAGCAGGATGCCCTGCCCCAACGGAGAACAGGCTCTCCTCTGTGAGCGCATGGTGACCCGATGTGAAGCGGCTGTCAGAGCCGTCATCTGCAGCCTATCAGTAGAAGTTGTGTATTACAGCTGGTCTGAGAGCTACAAATGAGAACCTGCAGGAATTATGTAACCGGTCTCATATTTGTCCTGGAGCAAACTCAACAAATCCACCCTTTTCTCGAACGTGCTGAACGAATAATGGTATGCAAGTGCAGCAGGTTCAACATGAGCTTGAAACAAAACCTGATATTTCGCGTCTAAACTGGAATTTAAAATAGATCTCCTGCTGAAAACTTTTGACTGACAAGAGATCTTGTGTGGGTATTATCCGTTGTACTCCGCTGACATTTATCCATTTACCGACTCCTGAAGCTGAGAAAACTCTTCTTTCCATAAAAGTCTAAACAATGACACATCAGAGTCCTGAACAAAGCTTCTCGTGGTGTTTTTATGAGACAAAATCTCACGGAACAAAAGACTGAAGTGTGTGAAGTGTTTTCACTTCTCAATATGTTATTATTGAGATGCTTTGCTGATATTCTGCTAATGTCAAAAAAACACCATTTTACAACTGTGGGGTTTCCATTACATAAGAAACGCAATTTAAATTAAACTTGAATAAGATAGCTTGCCTGATAAGTCATTAAAAAACACGCCACTTCCTGTCGTCTTTCCACCAGTAGTAACATGACTGATGTGATGCAGTTTTGTGAAATATGCTCACTCTGATATAGTCGAAAACCCACAAAAACTTTTTAAACAAAAATGTGAGTTTTCTTTCAGAACTGGCATCAAGAAAATATATTTTCACACTTCCAATTTTGCTTGTATTTATGCACAAATATGGGTAAAATGTGTATGAAGTCAAACAATCATCACTTTGAATCATAATAGCTCCAAATTCAATGCTACAGCTGAAAGAATATCTCAGCAAGACCGTTTTTTATCATGTTGTTGCCACTGCAGAGTTTGACCAGCAGATGTGGGTATAAGTAAGATGGAGACTTCTGGACAGTGACTTTGTAGCAATATGGAAGCTAAAGGAACAACTTTTATCCAAGAAAACCAACAAGCCAAAGTGATATAATACATAAATGAACAGAGGATTGGTGCAAATCTATATAAATCCCTCTACTGATTGCCTGGAAAATAATTTTTCTGCAGGAGAGAAGGTACAGAGACCTGTCTACGAACCAAAAAACTAATGTAAGGAGAACAAATTCTGCCCAAGAACACTGCAGAGTTTAAAGACAAAAACAAACAAAAGTTTCCATAAATGTTCATCTTCTACGTTGTGGTGCTTTTAAAATCTCAAGCAGAAGTCAAACACGTCACAAGCCTATGATGCCTATTGTTACTCCTGAAAGAGTGTGACGCATGGCTGCAGATGAAAGAAAAATTAACGTCTTCATATCGTAAAACCTGAACAACCTGATGCATTTGAAGGCATCCGGGCTGGGAGGAGACTGGCTGGATGTTTAAAGTAAAGGAAAAAAAGCAGCTGATGACGCTGGTTAAGGCTCACTGAGCTGTGAGGAATCCCGTCTGAAGCCACCGGGGAGGGGGAACGCGACGGAGCCGGCCCACCACCAGGGCAGGAACAAAGACTTCAGTCTGCTTCTCAGACTGCCTCACATTCAAACACTACAGTCTTGTTACCTCGAATGCTGAAGCTTCCCCCCAGTTCTATACAAACACAAACCGTTCGTGTTTATATATAGAGCATCCAAAACGCTGCTCTATATAACCCAGCACTGAATACGTGTATCTATGTATTACTTTTCAACATTAAGAAAACGTTCACCCTTAAAGTCACTGGAGTCAATTTCAGGAGATGTTTCTTTCCCAGGTCTATGAAAAATGTTCCTATATGTACAGTACGCTTCAGGTAGAAATGTTGTAGAAAATATCCAAAATGCGACCTAAATCCGCTTTGTGTGCCCCATGTGAGACATACGTCAGAATTCTGCACCAGAAAAAAGCAAATGCTTTAAATCAAGATGTAAACAATGACTGAAAATTATATTTATGAACTTATGAAGAAAGTTTGTGTCAGTGAAGCACATCGTATCGCAATCTTTATGTGCCGACCACAAAAACAAACTCTGGTCCACTTCAAATTCATATGTGAACACCAAGCAGACCAGAGACCACTACAAAAGCAAGAAGTGGACTACCGAACAGGGCATTCTGGGTAAACACAACCAAAACAAGCCAGCAGAAGAAATGACTACTGCTACTCTATTTTTGTTTACATTTTGTTTAGAAGGAAGCTGCGTTTATGTCAACTTTAGAGGTTTTTGTGTCGTTTTCTGCGGTGGTTCTTGGTGCAGCGCCACCACAGGTGAGAAGGGGAACAGGCGTTTTATAGTTTGACGGTGCAACGTGAAAGCAAACCACTCAAGTTACTGAAAATGTAACAAATGTTGCAATTTTGGTTCCCAATAGAACCAAGTCTTCCGGACTATCAGGTGTGAAAACTCTATTAGTCACAGACTAAAATAAGCTTCTTTATCTTGCAGCGGGTCTTAATTAAAGCAGCCAGAAAAATTCAGACAAAGCAAGTTTTTACCCGTCCACAGGAAGCAAGCGCATGTGGAAACACTAGAGGCTCACAGCCCAAAAAGATTTGATTTTAAGATGGCTGGAGAAAGTGAGAGTAGGTCTGTGATGTCCTCAGATGGGATGGAAAACTGAGCCAGTGTGGGTCTGAGGCTGACTCAGCCTCCTCGGTGTCTGATTTCCGTCTTTGGCCAGCTGTTTTTACACTCTGTGAACCCTCCACACACACACACACACACACACACACACACACACACACACACACAGGAGGACCCACACAGCTGCCTCATTCTCTCCGTCTCACACAATCTCCTCCCAGCCCAAAGGAGACACACTTCAGCTTACATAACCGAGGACCTTTAAATGCAGAGCTCAACTTACAGAAGGAGAAACTCTCTCTCTGTGCATCTGTGTGTGTGTGCGTGTGTGTGTTTTATCTCCTTATTTACTCTGTCCTGTAATTATATCAACATCTCATAAAACTAGGACATGAAATAAAAAAAAAAACAGATTTAAACTGAAATTAACAAAAAAATAAGCTTGAAACTGTGCGGTGTGCTCTTGTATTCAGCCTTCATGACTCACTACACTTTAAAACTATCTTTCAATACAATTACAAGTGCAGATATATCATTGTAGCTCTGGCCTGCTCTCTATTGGGCTCCAGCCAACTCTGACTGTTGAATTAAAGTATCCCCACAGCATGATGCTACCACCACCATGCTTCACCACTGATTTAGGGTGATGTTTAGTGTAAGTTATCTACCACATTTGTTGCACGGACACAAGAAAAAGGTAATAATTTTGCTACATCTGACCAGAGCTGCACAAACTGTTGATGTTTAAATATTAGGAAGTTGATTTATCACTTAAACCTGCTTTATAAAACCAAGTCCCTACACTATTATTTACATTAATGCAATTAATTGGCTGCTCTTGTTTTTTTTTTTTTACGTTTATCAGAGGAAAGTAGGCTAAATATATATGCAAAAATGTGAAAATTATGTTTAATTTGCATAAAATCCAGACAAAACACATTGAAAATCATTACTTGAGCATGACAAGTATGCTTCTCTCACTCATTTATAAAGTCTAATTCTTAAATTATTTACTTTATCTTAAGACTGTGAAAGGGAAACTGCAATATTTTCCATTAAATTAAATAAAAAGAAGATAACAAGTCAATTTTTAATGAGAAACCCCGTCCATAAAACACTTGATATGAGATTTGAAAACTTCTGCAGCTAAACCTGTTGCAGCCTGGATCCCAAGGCTCAGTTTAGCGAATGGAGAGCAGGGTACCACACATCAGTAACTCATCAAAGGCAGACGCTGCAGCCCATCAGCACCTCATCCCTTGATCTATACCTGACCGGTTAGCTTTAATCGATAACTTACGTTGGTGTAGAGCACAGAGTCCAGCTCCCCGGCCTCAGACAGCTCGCTCAGGTTTCTGTCCCAGTGGAGCAACGACTCGCTGCTGTCCAGGATCTCCATTATTTTTCCTTCCTTTCTTCTTCTTCCTCTCCTTTCTGCCTTAAAGTTTTTTTTTTTTTTTTAAATCAACTAACAACTTAAATAAAAGTTTTAAAAAAATAACTTATTTGACTCAGGAAAATGAATTGAGCGCTGGTTTGTGCAAACAGCTGTTTTCTCATGGGTCGGATTCAGGCTGAGAAATGTTGTTGTTGTTTGGGATCATCTCCTCTCCGGTTCGAGGTCCACAGACTGTTTCCACTCGGATCTCTTTTCCTTTTTCTCTCCTCCCGAACTGCAGACACACAGGAATGTGTGGGCGGAGACAAGGAGTCGGGCAGGGGAAGTGGAGCAAAAACAAAACAAAACAAAACAAAAAAAAAACACGGGAAGACATTCAAGAAAATACTTTTAAAAAAATCTTTAAAGTCTGACTATTTGAAACAGGATGAATCCGGACAGAATAAACATTAAATACACGCTGTAGTCTAAACATAAATTGCGACGTGAATAATCTTTTCCAGCTGTTTGTGACGCACTTTGTAAGTAGCACGCAAAGTTTCGCTTCCGGTTAAAAATTCCAAAATAGAATGCCCAAAACGGAGCAAGGCGATTGAATTAGCCTAAATAAATCAAAAATTCTAATTATTTTAATAAAGATTTAAACAAAAAATAATGACTTGTAAAATCTGTATGAAATACAAATAAAATAGCATGAAATAAATATGACCAATTCTTAAATAAAAATAGCTAAAAAAGATTCTGCTAGTTTTGGAAAGTATCGCTATTTTGACAAACAAAAACACAGACTTCTTGTTTGTACACAAGGTTTTTTTGTTTTGGGAAAAAAAAAAAGTAAACATCTATGTATTGTCACTGGAAGAACCAGTGACAGTAAGTTTTATGTTCATAAGTTTTATGTTGAACAAATTTGATTTAAATTTTAATCTTTAAAGTACCCAAATTTCCAAATAACTTTTTGTCTGTCTGATAACATAATTTCCACTTACTGATACTATACTTACTGATAGTTACACAGAACTTGATTACAAAATACTTTTTCGCTATTACCAGAATCATTTCTTGGATATTTACTTTTTATCTATTTTTAAACTATTATTCAGGACAAAATAATAAATCTAAAAGTTTAGTGATTAAAAAATACAGCAATACATAGCAAAAATATAGAAGCTATTATTATATTCACTTTTAAAGAACAAAATAATTGAATACTTTTATTTTCTTAAGTCGCGTTTTTAACATCCGCTTCAGAGTGTTTTACTTAGCTGAAAAGTAAATCCACAGGTTTCCGTCTGCTAAAAGCCCCACCCACCGTCGCTGTGTGACCAATCAGAAAGCGCCTCCCTCACAGTTCTACACGCACATAGGATTAACTAATAAATGTCTCAACCAATCAAAAGATAGTTTTAGAATCCTTCCAACCAATCACTAAAGGCCAAGAATACCTTGTACTTCAGCCCGCCCTTGATTGACAACTATCCAACACCGTTATTGCTCTCATTTTAAACAAATTATTTTCTAAACGGGGCTTTTTATATTTAAAAACTAAGCTTTATTTATTTATTTATTTATTTATTTATTTATTTATTTATTTATTTTTGTTTTCCATTACACTTTAAATGTTAGCTGACTGATTAAATTGCATGAATTATATCTTTGAAAAAGACAAAAACAAAAAAGAAGAATTAACAAGAGAAGGGGAGTGAGAGCAACCGGTCCGTTTAGGAAGGAAATGACACAAACAAAACTGAAAAAAAAGTCAAATGACAGTGCAAAAAAACTTAAAAAAAAAAAAAAAAACTTGTTTAATTCTGGTTGAAACAGGAAAACAAACCGCTGCAGCAATGAAACTGACCCTGAAGGTGCTTCCACTAAATTTGCAGACAGATCCCTTTGTCCTGACCCTGAAACGTTTCTGTCAACTGCAGCTGTTGTCTGCAGCAACAACATGCAATCATCAGACATCAAATGGAAAACAGAGAGGTGATACTTAGCTTGAGTTCAAATCCAGAGAAGAAACGGGTCTTCTAGGGGTCAAAATGTTGCTTCTGTGTGCTTTTGAAGCAAATGGATGCAACAGTTTATGAGATTAGAGAGAAGCTAAAACGAAGAGAAAAGATTGAACTTCTTCCACTAAACTTTACAAGAAATTTAAAAAACTGCTTGGATCTAGCACTATGTCTTCAGCAGAGGCTTTTGAATCGTCTTATGTGATATAAAATGTTTTCTGTATGATTTTTGATATATTTTGGCTTCGCTTGCGAGTTGCTAGGAAAACTACAACTGCAAACTGGAGAAAATTATGCCCTCCAACTGAAAATGATGTGCTGACTGCAAAACTCCAACTACATGACATTTTTCTGCAAAAATGGACTCCGTTGATTTATTACTTAAATGTTTGATTCTGTGAAAAAATCCGCTGTCAAGAATTGTTTGTGTTTGTATATTGTCAGTTTATTGTGCAAAAAAGATTAAGCCTGCATAAATATGAGCTTTTCCAGACTGCAGACAAATGTCTTGCTGTCTTAGTTGGTAAATTCCTTTTAAGTAAAAGGAAAATTAACAGATTGACTTCAATTAAAAATAAATCAGCTTAATACTGCTCTTCAAAGGGACGCTATTATGTATATTTCAGGCATTTTACAGCATAATCTACCATGTAACCTTCAGTTAAGAAAATGCTCTATATGTCAAACACAGGGTTTCTCCCGGAGTATTAAGCCTGTTGGGCCTCCAGGCTTGACTTGTGCCCCCACCAGGTTTATCATTACTTATTTATGTTTTTTAAAAATGCTTGCATTTTTTAAGACTTTATAGTTGTTGTTTTTCAGATATTAATATTCCAATCTTTTGATAACACAATTATCAAGTGATATTTTAAAAATTCCTGTCAACTTTAAACATTTTTAACTCAAAAACACGACAGACCGCTGGATGAATGACTGTTCTAGTGCCTAACCACTGGGCTTAGCAAGTTTTCGGGGGGGAAACCTTGAAACATGACCAAAAAAATTTACTTTGTAATTGAACCCCTTGAAATTGGGCCTCTGTTTCTTTAAGAAGCCACTCCTCTCTCCGACACTCAGCGTATCATCACAACAATGCTCCTCCTTTATACCATTTTTAACTATTCTTCGGAGCGCTGCACTGTGAAGTAGTTTGTAATATGAACTCAGCAGATGCGAGGTTCCAGCAGGTGTTTGCTTTTGGCTAGTCTGAAGGAGCTCAGTAGGTGTTTTGAAGTGTTTAAGCCCCCCTGAATAGTTGTCACAAAAGATTAAAGGTGTTCTCAGACAAGCGTGAAAATAAAATCAAAGTAAAACTCCATGGGGAATAACATTTTAACACGATATAAACCTCAAAAAGTCGATTTTACATAACACTGTCCCTTTAATATAAACAAGAGTCGCTCTACAGAGCTTTCAGATTTTAAAGCTAAACTTAAAGGTGACCTATTACGCTTTCTAGAACAGGTTAAGATACGTTTTTGGTCTATACAAAACATGTTCATTACATAATTTTAAACAAAACCATTCCTAGATAATTAGATTTTATTCTACTCAGTTCTGCCTATGAGCTGTTTCGGGCACCTCCTCTCACTTTAAATCCAAATAATCTGCTGCTGTCCACAACCCCCAACTCAACGTTTACACTCACAAGTGAAAATAGTGGCAGATGTGCCATTTTACAACCATATTTCTTTGAGAAGCAGAAGTAGAGCATCCTGCACAACCAACAAGGATGCAGCAAGTGATTTCTGGATGGTACACTGCAAAAAATAAAATATGCATGTTTGGTCTAGTTTCTCATGAAAATATCTTAGTACATTTAAAATAAGACAAAACCAACATACAATCAACTTTTCAGCAAGACATAGGCCCTCATTTTAAGTCAATTTCTCAATATTGATGAAAACGGAATAGTTATAAGCTACAAGACCAAGAATTACTTAGTGGGATTTGTATTGTTGCAGTGTAAGCAAACAACAAAATACTTGTCTTTTCCAGCAGCCACTGTACAGCGCATACAGCATCAAAAACAGCTAGGTGATGGCACAGTGCCTGCTGATTTGTGACATAACATTTAGAAGTTTTTCAAACAGTTCATTTTCCAAAGATAAAAAAAAAGTATTACCAAAAATAAATGGGTGTTTTTTTAAGCACTTATGCTGCTTTTATAAGTACTAGAAACCTAAATGGAAGTATAAAAACGTACAAAACGTGAGTTTTGCATAATAGGTCCCCTTTAAGAAGAAACTTTGAAGCTAGTTGGATGAATTAAACAATCCCCATGTCATGATTTCTACAGTGGAAAACACAGAAGAGGCCTTATTTATTTCAAGCAATGCTATGTACATATAGAGAAATCAAACTTTTTAAGGACAGAGCTTCTTTCTGCTCCTCTTGAACGTCTTAATTTCTGCCAGCAGGGGGCCTCACAGTCAAACATGATCACTGCTTTAGTCCCCCTCATATTAAACAGTTAGTAGTCCTCAAGTCTTATTTTGGTTTGAAGAAGAAAAGTGAAACTACAAGTTGTTTTTTCTGTAGCTGGATGTGAGGAGGAAAACATCCCTCAGGTTCGGTCTCTGATGTTGTCGCTCAGGAAAACAATGTTGTCTGTAAGGAGAAAAAATTTGATATTTGAGTTGTTGAGAGAAGAAAAAGATGAAGAACAAGGTGCAGCTGTAATAAATTTGACCTGCGATGATGGTGGTGGCCTGGCGTCTGACTTGGTTTTTGTCCACATATTCTCCATAATCCAGTTTTCCCTCCACTAGAATCCTGGACCTAAAATAAAACAATAAATTCCTTCATTAATAGGAGGATGAGAAATATTTCATCATTCTGGAGATATTAAAGACATGAAACAGTTTTACTGCATTTTAGCTGATACGGATGTAAGCAGGACTTCTTCCTCGTAAACTTTAAAAATGAAGAGCTGATAAAAGGTCAAACTCTCCAGAATATTCATATTTTATTGATAAATCGTCAGAGAAAATTAGAATCCATCTATTCCTTCATCGAACCATCCATCAGTTTATCAATCCATCAAATTCTCACACATCCATTAATTTTTCTGTCCATCCACCCATTCGTTCATTTTTCCACCCATCCATCCATTCTTTCTTTTTTCCATCCACCCATTTCTTCTATAATTTCTTCATTCATTCATCCATGTGTCCAGCAGTCGTCCATCAACCTGTCATCCCATTGACTCGTCTACTGGTCTATACATGGATGGACAGGATGTAAATAAAAACTCCATCTCGCTCTTGTTCGCTCTTCCAATCTCATCTATTCACTGCAACAATAATAACTTTAGTTTGGTAAAAAAGCCATGAAATGCTGCTGACCTGCTGGCTTCTCACCAACATCCAGCCAGATGTCAGCCATGTTGTTCTTACCCTTTCTTGACATAATGGTAGGCGACATCCCTCAGGCCCGGTTTGAACACCGAGACGCGATGCCACGTCGTCTTCTGGCTGACGTCTCCTGAAGACAAAACATTTAGGCTGAACCTCGGAAAGCATGGCCACGTTTCTGACCTGCATTAATGCAGAATAATAAATCTCAGCTGCCTTGCTGTGGATTCCTGTCTCAACAAGCTCAGAAACAGCTTGTGTTTATAATTTATAAACACAAATTATAAACACAAGCTGTTTATAATTGTGTTTAGCATTTGTACAATGCTGTAAAGCATTGTACAAATGCTTTACAGCATTTGTACAATGCTGTAAAGCAGCATTGTACAAATGCTGCTTTACTTTTTCCACTAACGCAGCATTTTATACAACTTGTCGCTCATCCTTACACACACACACACCAAAAACCATGGACAAATAAACCATCGTCCATGGTTTATTCATGGACGATGAATAAACCATGAAGGCTGAAGGAAAACGAGGATCACTAAACAGGAGCTCAACATGTAAACCAGAGTTGGAGCTCTTTGCTGACCTCTGGTGGCCGATATTAATCATTGCACCACCAGTTAAATTTAAAAAAATGTCCCCTGACTGCAATTCAAGGTTTTTGATGCAGATGTAAGATTTTTATTTTTAAACAGGGCAGAAAGATTACACACAAATTTAAATCATATTAAAATACAAAGAATTCATCTGTCTTGTTCCAGAACCGAAATTATGCTTTTATTGCTGCCAACTGACAGGTTTTTTCCTATTTTTTTCGATAAACATGTGACAGATATTTCTTTTAATAGTACAAATATGACAAACATTTCTTATATTTTGGCTCCACAGCAGTTTACTTGTGTCTTTCCAACAAAAAATTTTAATGACACTGTTACATTATCACAGTTTAAGTTTAAGGAAAGAATTTTCTTAAATCCTGAGTTTTCTTTGACACAAGTTTGACCCATGTGGCAAAAAGTTTGGACAGCCCTATCCTAAATACTGACTCAAGCTTTTGGAACTGATTAAGATCTTTAAATTGTTCAAATTCAAATATACTTCATTCTCAAAGGGAAAATTATATGTCCATAGGAACATGTGAAGAAACAACTAAAAAATCTAATTATTTGGGGTATTTTCTTTATCTCAAATGTACGTAAACCAAATAGAGAGTTTTCAGATAAAAACAAAAGAAAAACAAGCAGAAGTAATTTAATTCTTAAAACAATGCCTTCTTAAATGTTAAATAACCTCCCACCTGTAGAGCTCGTCTCTCCGTCCCCGGAGCGCCACATCTCGTTTGTCGCCAGTGAGAAGATGGTGACGGGGTTCCGACCCTCCACTTGTCTCATCACCGGGTCCTGCCCGACTCGCCCCAGCAGCTGCACGCGGTTTATCGCTGCAAGCAAGTTTGTAATTAATATCGCTGCTCGATTCAAATCAGTTCTGATCAGTAACTCACATCAGATGAGATCATTGTTTGTCCTGTACAAATAACAACAAATTAAAAACAATCTGTTGGACTCTTAACCGTCTGGGCTATTATTTAGTTAATACCTACAGCATACAAACAAATAAACATAGAAATGGTTCATCGGACAAATGAGCAATCTTCTGACATGACCAACTCAGAAAAAGTAATGCGCATTATTAAAGGAAAGATCCAAAACATTTTCATCTTACATCTTTCCAGGATGAGATTTGCGTCTGTGCTCCTGTGTCTCACCAGCTGTCGGAAGATCTGTGGGAAATTAGAAATCTTATGAACAATTTGTTTTGTATACAGAGTAGTTTGATTGCAAAAGGCAAAGAAATGGATGATATTCTTGCTTGTTGCAATCATATTGAAAGCACAACGTGGATAGTTAAAGAAGTGCAATCATAATCATTAAAAAGATTGTTTAGTTTTAAAGAGAAAAGTTTAATCTCACCTGCACTGAAGCACTTCTCAACATCTCGTCTGTTCGGCAAACAACTTTTAGTGAAGATCAAACTTTTCTGGCCTGAAAATGGAAGGAAAAAGAGACATTAATCTCCTTTTTACAAAAGAAAACTCGAGTTGTAAAGAGCATCAACATCAACATGATCACAGAACTGCTTTCATAAGGGAAAGTATTCAGACAATACGAAAATACGTATACACATATTTATACAGACTAACAATATGAAATGTTCAGTTTTATATAAGATTTCTACACATTTTCCTTTTCCCTTTCCAAATTCTATTTTCTAAACTTATCTTTTAGAAAATAGAATGCGCGGAAAAGTTCAGAAATTGACAGTTTCCTTCCGTACCATCTACTTTCCAGAGCTGAAAAGTTTCAGATTGCAAAGGAAATCAGAGTGCGAAGGCTGGATGGTCCGAGCCTGAGAGGATTTGAAAGAAACGGCTGAATAATGTAATTTTATGAAGAACAATTAGTAACACTGAGTTAACTCAAATATAAAAGGTGTCTGTAAGCCAAAGAACCAAACTGGCCGTTTTAGGAAACTATTTATTGGGTTAAACAAAAACAACAATAAACATGGACGCAAAGTCACAGCAGGATTTTCCACGGCAGAATGTGGACCTGCAGGACTCTCCCGCCTCTGGACTCAGTCCAAATTAAACCTTGAAAATCTCGTTCATATCAACGGATTCCGCTTTAGAGATAAATATTGTGCATACTGACAGATATGCAGGAAAACAAACCAAGAAGGACCTACTCACAGGAGAAGAGACGCGATAAAACTCCTCAGATGCTCCACTTCTGAAAGCCGCTCAATAACCTCACGCTACATCCGGTCCGTCTTCAGAAGAAGTCCGACTGAGAATTCCCAACCCACCAAGGTTCCGCTTCAGAAAAAATACATTCCCGTGCATTTAATGGAATACTCGCATGAGAAACGGTATTATAAACTAAAACAATGTTATTGAATTTGTTTTAAAATATAAAACAATATATATAAACAATGTTTTTTTCTAATTTTAAGTGAAATTTGCGATATAATCAACAAAAAAGAGAAAGATGACTTATTGTGTTTGATTATTAAGATTATAGTCATGAACATTAAGACGAAGAACTTTCTTTTCTTTTTCCACTTTTATTTTTGCCAGTCCAATATAGATATAACGACAGATACATAGATTTTCTATTTAGAAAATAATAATGAAAACCAGATAAAAGGGAGGTAATATGATTTTAATTTGAAAATACATTGAGATTACATTGAAGTTATGGTCAGAACACAGAAGCAGACATTTAATGTTGGTGTGATTTGCTCCTTTTTGTTCCATATAATGAAAACATAAAATTAGCAGTACAGAAAAATGAACAATTTGGTCCGCAGGAGGAGTCAGAAGAGAAAATATTTACTTTTTTGTGTTTTCTTTTTCCTTTTGTCGAATATGTTGTTCTTTTTATTGCATGGAAAAAAAAACTTCCTGACATGTAGTTATTCTTGTGTTTTATCCACTTTTACCAGCAGATGGAGAGCTTGTTTTCCGCTCCCTGCTGTGGACTTCTGCTGACAGCGGGGTGGAGTTGTTGGGATGCGAACTTTTCTGAAGACTACTCCCTTCATTCTTGACTTTCACAAACTCCTCGGCAGCCTGGAGTAAAGACTCCTCAGCGTCTTCCAGGAAAAACAGGCACCTCTCTGGAAGATGAGTGTCTTCATCTTCTCTCTAGCAGCTTTATGTGAGTTCAGCTTTAATATCTTTATAAAGAAAAAGTTCTGCTGAAACGTCACTGGGATGAGTAACATGAGTTGCCAAACTGTTTTCCCAGCAGCAGCAGAACATAATTCAAACCATATGTTGTTGTCTTCTTTATTGTTCCATCCGTGTTTTGGAAACTATAATCTCCTTGTAAAGGGATTTTGTTGTGATAGAAACCAAATACAGGAATGTAGAGATGATTTTCCTGACATGGTTCTCCTCCCTGCAGCGCTGTGGAGTCCTGTCAGGGCACAGGAGCCGGAGTTTGGAGATATGTGCACGGAGGGCAGCTGCTACCCCGCCACGGGTGACCTGCTGATCGGCAGGGCGCACAAACTCACCGCCTCCTCCACCTGCGGCCTCCAGGAGCCCAAGCGCTTCTGCATTGTCGGACACCTGGAAGTAATAAGTCTCATATTTAAATTCATGCACCTTACAAAATGACACAGGACATGTTTTCTCGCGATCTGAGATTAAATCAGAGTAAACTTTTTCTGTTTTAGGTAGTTTGGATATTCATTCATTTCAGGCATATTTATATTTGTTTGAAAATAAGTATAAACTCATTTGAGTCTGCACTTTACACATTATACTCTAATTAAAGAAAATAAAAAAAATATATAGATAAATTAAAAATTAATTTTTCAGGTTTATACAATATTCTTTATTAATTTCTTCTAATTTGACAATTTATGATTAATATATCTTCAAACAATTTTGGAAAGGGCATCAAATACATCAGAGTATTTCATGGTCTTTATGGTTTTATGAGTTTAAAAAAAATGTAAAAATGTTTTAAATTTAAAAAAGTTGTTTTTATTTTTTACATTAAAAAAAATTAAATTCAGAGAATAAACTCAGAATAATTAAAGTCATAATATTCTGAGAATAAAATCATAATATTTCTATGACTTTAGTAATATATTAAAGTCATAATATTATGACTTTATTCACATAATATAGAGGTCTTTTTTTATTCTTAGCATGGCCCTAACACTGTTGTAATAAGATGATGGTATGGCTAATTTTTTTTTTTAAGTTAACTGGACACACACCTGTGGATGTATTTTAAGGAAACGCATAAAACACACCACTTCCTTGTGTGACATTATAGAAAAATACAAAGAGCAGCATAAGAAAGCCAGATTATAATTTGTAGATGCAGTCAGTGAGAAAGACCTTTATTGGAGACATGGTCGCAATTACCAACCTGAAAGTGTTCTGCTGCAGGAGGAGAAAATGAAAACAAATTGAGATATTAAGAAACCAGGCAGAAACAATAAAAATGGGCACAAATGGATCTTCTAATTGGACAATGACCCTAAGCATTCTTCTGTATTATAACCACATATTGGATGAAGGACTAAAAGGATCACAATCATGCCCAGTTACACCAGTTTGCTGAGGTTTGCTGGGCCAAAAACGCCATCAAACCATTATGAGAATATTATGGAAGGAAACCCAAAACATTTGACTCAAGTTTAAAAGGCAGAGCTACCAAATGGTAATGAAAAGAATGTACATTTCTGAATTTAAAAAATCCTTTAGTCCAGTTCAGTGTCAAATAGAGAAAAAAGAAGTTTTTTGTATATGGCAGTGATTCCCAAACTTTTTCTCCTGGCCCCTCCCCCCATTGGTTTCCAAACTATTTCCGCGCCCCCCCTGCATTGGCACGGCGCCCTCCCAAGGGGGCACGCCCCACAGTTTGGGAACCTCTGGTATATGCTATGAAAATATCTGGTTTTAATAAGTGGGAATTTTACAAAACATCAAGGAAAGTTCAAGGTTGGAGCAATTTGCTCAGCGTTTCATAGATTATCTGCAGATGTTGAATAAAAATGACCAAAAACGACTCCAGAAGTGCCAAGTCGACATTATCAAGATTATTTTACGGTGTGGGGAAGAAAGTCTTCCAGATGTTTGCTGCTTTCGCTGTGGCCTCCAGACTACAATCTCCTATGAAGATGATTCAGATACTGAACATAATCTAGAGGAAAAATGAACTCTGAGTAGGTTTGTTGGGAATAATTCAGTCATGTTGAATGGTTTTAATTGGAAGAACACCAGTTGTAATCAGACTAACAGTTTGAGGTTGGTGGTTATTCCTGAACTCCAGTAATCTTAATGTAAAGAGATGTGGGTTAAAGGTCAAAGGGAAAGGGGATCCTTGCTCAAGAGTTTCATAATTCATAATAAAAACACAAAATGAGACTTTGCTTGTTTAACTCCTGAGGAATTAGGTCGATAAACTTGTAACTCTTTAAATAAAGACTCCAGTTTGGCCTGAAATCACCAATTTAGCTCTAATCTTTTACTCACTTCTTGTAAACGATTAAACAAATGAATGTGTTGACAAGTTTAAATGCGTTCCCAGATACTGAATTATTGAATCCATGTTGAATTATTCAAAAAATAATGGGTGACTTACATGTTGAGTCAATATTAGGTTTTCAACCACAACTGATACGATACACAATCTAAATTCTCATTTTAGTTAATGTTATACAAAGAAATCGATACTGATTGGCATTTCAACCATTAAAATTCGACCACAAAACGTCATTGATTCAATTACATCTCTTCGATATTAATTGGCTCAAATTGGTTGATTGGTTGATAGTCAACTTTAACCAAAAAAAATAAACATTTCTGACCATAATTCAACATTGAATGAACATCTTTTGCTGTCTGGGTTCGCTGTTGACAGAAAGTGAACCGGTTCTCTGCTCATGCTGAATTCACTGAAAACAGCTGAAATGTCTTTTGGTCTTGAAAACGGCATTTTAATGACTGTGAATTATTACGTACGAACCATAAAAAAACAAACTCGTGATTTAGTGTCAGCGATGCAGTTCAATGAATGAAGTATTTAACTCACAGAGCCTGACTCTTTTTTTCTTGCAAATCCTGCAGTTGTAGCAGAGATAAAACTTTTTAGTCGGCGTGTCTGTGTGTGGGAGGAAGCGCATGCATAACGTCTTCTTGCTGTTTTGTCAAGTGGGAGTGGAGGCATTCCCCTCCACAATAAAAGCTCTGTGTGGCTCACAATCCCTGCGCTGTGTGCGTAAAATCCAGGGGCGAGGTTTGGGATATTCTCTTCTTATCTGTGTTCATATATGAATAGTGTTTTTATGAAACGTTTCTGAGGATGAGCACAGTCCTTGAGCATGAGCTGCAGATTTGAGAGGGAAGGGAGTTTCAGATGTTTGTTTCACCAACGGCTACTAAATGGATCCACTTAGCTGGACTTGTTTTGGTTTTTCACAAACTCCATCACTCAGACGTTCAAGGGTTTGTGAGCCAGAAAATGTGGGTTGAAGGTCTAGGAGGAAGTGATGCAATATTAAACATTACTTACAAAACTAACTGGCTTCACTTTTTCCTGGTCTAATGGAAGAAGTGTGGAAAACGTGGTGTTTTAATGAATAATCTAGACCTGGCGTGTCAAACTCATTTTCAGTTCGGGCCGTATCAAAAGTCTAAATGTTCTTAAAGGGCCGGTTGTGCCAGAATATGTTGATAAAACCCACTAAACTGTTAAAATATCAATAAATAGCTGTTCTTCCAGGATTTTGTGATTGTTTTAGGGTTTTTTTGCAATCAAGATTGCACATTTTATGGCATTTGTGCTAATGTATGATGTTAAATGTGACTTTTTATTACTTGCCGCTGCATCAATTACAGACTATAACTTGACATCAAGTAAGGCTGAGGCAGCAGTTACTTAAAATCAATATTTTTTTTAACAATTTTGAGAAAATTTGCAGTAAAATAAAAAAAAAATTGAGATTTGTTGATTTCGTGTGAATTTTGCAGATTTGTGAAAAACTGGAAGGATTTATTGATGTAATCTGGAGTCTAGACGGCCACATAGAAAGCTACAGCGGGCCAGATGTGGCCCCCGGGCCTTGAGTTTGACATGCAATCTGGATATTTACTATAAAACTAAAGAGCTTAAATTCACTAAGTACTAAAAGAAATTCTCATTTCTCAATCTCATTATCTTTTACTGGCAAAAAAAAAAAAGAAAACTCCACATTAATTAGTTTTTATTTCATATGCTGGGTCACAGTTTTCAAATTTTCTTCTGAGAATGGTCACGAAATTAACTCTAAATGTCCAGGTGGTTTATGGAACCTTTTTCAATTAAAGAGATTGGTAGTGGAGCATTTTTTTTAGCTGTACAGATGTCCTTTAATCCTTTTTTTTACTTATTCTATAATTTATACATTTATGTTTGATGTTTGTACACTGTGAGCACATCTTGAATCATCTTGAAATGATTTATGTAGAATTAATTTAATTGGATCAAACTGCAACAAATCAATATCATTTGCACCTATTGAACTTCCTGAGTGTCTTTTGTTGATTGGTGTAAAACTGAATCAAAAGAAATTCGGTTCTTAAATGCAGAATAGTTAGAAAAGCATCATTTCTAACAATAAGCCTGACACTGTTAAAAAAAAAAAAGTAGGAATAGGTGTTAAAAAATATGACTGGATTTAATTCCTTAAAAGCAAAAATATTGCAACTTTTATTGCTTTAAAGCTACAGTATGTGATCTTTATTTGAGAAAAAAAATTTCTTAAAGAAATTGTGACGGTGTAATATTAGACAGATAATCTGTGAAAATACCAGTCTCCCTCACCTCATCCCTGAGCTACTATTGCTGTCTGAAGAAATTCACCTCTTCTGACCAAAATCAACCAATCAGAGCCAGGAGGAGGGTCTTAGCGCTGCCAATCAACCTTGAGTACCCACTGCTAAATGCCATAATGATCCTAACCTTTCATCTGTGGTTATCGGTAGCCAAACCAACTAGCTTTATGTGAATGTTATCAAGAAGAAGCTGTGGTTTTAGCAGAAAGTGATTGACAGCGCTAAGACCCACCTCCTGGCTCTGATTGGATGTTTCTTATTAGTACTGGGAGCACTGGGAGAAAACATAGGAGCGTAATCCTTCTTTCACAGATTATTCTGTCACGAAATTGTGATAGTCTTGACAAATATGTAAAAAAAATGTGTTTAAAAATGTTACTGCAGCTTTAAAAGAGAGAAACTCACTTTCAATACTATCTGCAGTTATCTGTTTTTTTTATATGTTGAAAAAAACTGATGAAGTAATAAAATGACTTTTCAAATATATTTTAAATAACATTTTACAATGTTCCTAATTTTCCTACTTAGATAAATGCCAACTTTGTGTATTTAAAATTTGGATTATATTATAAATAAAAAGAGACCATAATGCATTTTTGGATTACAGGTTTTGTGCTTGCTTCTGCAATATGGGCAGTATAGATGACCAACTGGTTGCTTTTTTCTTTCCGTTAGGAGGAGAAGAAATGTTTCATATGTGACTCCAGGGAGAAGTACGATGAGGACAACAACCCCATCAGCCATACGATTGAGAATGTGGTCACCACCTTTGCCCCCAACCGCCTCAAGACCTGGTGGCAGTCTGAGAATGGTGAGAAGGAGCATATTTTTCAAGTAGAACACCATGTGAAAGCTTGGTGAGGTTTTTCTCAGGGGAACTGAGCCTATAATGACCAGACCGGAGATCACAGAGCTCCTCTCACTCTGGGAGTGGGCTGGGGGGTTACAGGTGTGCTGAGGAGAACAGGTGTGCTTGTAGGAAACGGATGTATCATCACTAAACAAAACAATGACTTTTAAGTGTAAAAAAAGGAAGCATCCAAAGACCTTAAGACCGCCACTTGCAAAAGACAACCAGTTTAAAGGTATTATCGTCTCACAGGAAGGAAATTCACTTTGAACCCAGGATTTTGTAGGAATTTTGTTTCCTACACTGAAGGATTAAAGCTGTTTCTATTGTGTATCAGGTATTTATTTTGACCTGAAAAAACACTTAAAAATCTGGGTAGTTTTAGCACATTCTTTTTTTATTTTTTTTATGTATCTTAGCATCAAAATATTACTTAGAACAAATTGCTCTGCCTATCAAACACTTAATATAACAGAAAAGATGGATTTTTTTATTGATAACTAAAAGCAAAAAAAAAAAAAAAATAGTTTAAGCTATCTAGCCATCATGGTAAATAGCAAGCATGCCAGTTAGCATACTGGAAAAGAATTTAGTCTGCTTATTACCTTACCACTACCAGATGGACAATTAGCATGTTAGCTTCCAAAACAGTGATTTATTTTCCAAATCTAAATTATTTTGGTCATTCGTATATTTTTGTTATTTGTTGTTAAATCAATAATTATGATAGTAGCAGAATGAATTTAATCCAAGTGTACAAGTTAGCTTGACTAACTGTTAGCTAGTTAGCGGAAGTCTCCAGTTCTTCCCACTGTCTCATGATGTCTTGAGTCGAGTCTTAAAGCGAATACATTTATTTGAGTTTTAAACTACTGAATGAAATTATCACAGGTGTCATAAGTAGTATAAATAACCACAATTAGTTATTAATTGTGGATTTGTATTGACCATTTGCACGCTCTCTTCGCCACGGTCCGCTACGTCATGACGGACCTCAAAACAACCAAAGCCCGTCATAAACGCACATCTGGTAGTCTAATATCGCTTTTATTTAGTCGATTTCGCAGTAAAAATGGTCACGGGATGCTGCGCGGTCGGCTGCACAAACAGACAAGGGTGAAAACCAAACCTGTCATTTTATTGTTTAACTTTTAACAAGGAAAGATGCGGTCAGTCGTGACTGTCAGCCCTACGGATTTGCAGCGGATTTACTTTTTACAAGGTAAGACGATTAGCGTTCATAAACGTTATAAGTACTTATGATTAGAGAGATATCATTATGATATTTCATAATATATGATATCATAGATCATTATGGAGAAGATACGCCACGTCTAACCGTTAGTAACCATGGAAACAATGGCGCACCGTCATGTATGGAAAAAAACTGGTTAGCATCTCGTCTTGTGTAGGTTTTTAAGACTTCTCCGGTGTAAAGGAAGCGCTGTTTATGACATAGTGATATAAATCGTGTTTTGTGAATTCAGGCAAAGTCGGTAATTTTATCAAACATCAGGAGGGAGGAGGTACGGGTCGGTTTCTAGCCATTTCAAGCTTCTATAAACACCGAAGTATATGAGCCCCAACCAGGTGTGTTACGCTCAAAATTAGCTCGACTCGAACAAGCAGAAGCCATGAATAAATCGGCAAAACGACCTTGGAAAAGCTTCCGACGTCCATCATGGCGCCTCGAATGATTTGTGACACAGTTGTAAAGGCTCAATAACTCATAAGCAAACTGCAACTTGTAACACACAAAATGCTCTTTACTTTTATTTATTTGCAGCTTTTATGAATTATATAGTCAACTATGTTTGTACGATTCTGTGTATAACGAGTCAGAATCTCATCCTTACGCTGTAATCGCATTATAGCAGGCTCTCTGGCAGTGGGACGCCATGTAAATCCCTCTTAATGTAAGCATTTATGCAGCAGACTCGCTCCGTTTCTGAATGGTGGGAAACTGTCAGCAGTGTGAGTCACAGTTGGAGCAGGAGCCAGTGGTGCAGATGGCTTTGAAAAAGCAGGAAGCTGGAGACGTATATTGGCGTTCACATGGGAATGTTTAATTCCCTTGCAGCGGTCCTGGAGTTCAGTGGTGTCCAACGTTTTGCCAAAATCGTTAAGGTGAAAAGCCACCAAAAAAAAGGTTTTTTTTTGTTTTAATTACATTTTTAAAACAAACTTTTTGTGCAATTTTGTTTTATCTGATCAATAAAAAATAATAATAAAGACAATTTATTTAAATCAAAATTGTTGATTTTTATTATTTTATTTATTTATTTATTTATTTTTTATTAAATTGATCAGTGAATCATTTTAGATACAAAATCTAAAAACAGTCTTGAAAAATTGCATTAGAATTAGACAGACCCAAATAAAATTTTCTTGGGGGGTTGATTGTTTCAGTTTATTAATTTTAATTTACTTAATAAATTAATTTTAACTTACTTAAAATTAATTATAATTAAGTACATTAATTCTGTTTAATTTAAGAAAAATTAAGTAAAATTACTTTTACTTAATCAAGTAGTTTTACTTAAAATTACTTCATATTAATTTAAGTAAAAATATGTCCATTATTGTGGTTCTGGTTATTATTATTATAAAACTTTGCTAATAAGTGCAAATCTATTTTTTAAAAAGATACTTATTTTTAAAAATTGTGCTAATAAATGAAAAATGTCCAACTGCATCAACCAGCTGTGCTTGCAGACCAGATTTGTCAATTCTACATTTGAGGTTTGGGGGCCGCCCTTAATCCTTCAGAGGGCTGCCAATGGCCCTCGAGCCACATTTTTGACACCCCTGCTGTAATTCTTTTAGCGTCTGAAAGCAAACAAATCTCCATTTTGTGTTCTTGTTTGTACCCTTGTCTTTTCGCTTGCTTTTCTTCAGAAAGTCATTTTGGTCTCCAACATATTCCAGAACCTTAAACGGATTAGTTTCATATCTGGACCCGAGCCAACTCAGCTGCCTAAACAGAACACCTGCATGTTTATACATGGGAAAAACTCATCAGCATTTTAAATTCTCGTAAATTTGAATGTGTAAATTGTTAGTTTTCTGTTTGGTCTTCCATCTGCAGGTGTGGAGAATGTAACTATCCAGCTGGACCTGGAGGCCGAGTTTCATTTCACACACCTCATCATGACCTTCAAGGTGCTGGATTCATCTACGTCAAACATGAACTCATATACACACAGAGAAAGAGATGAAGTCTCAGAGACCTTCAGAAAGTCATCCTGGTCTCCTGGGAGAAGAAGAAGTAACAGGAAGATGCTTTTGATCTCTTAATAATTTGCCTCCACTCGTAGTCAAAACACACTCAGGGACACGCTTCCCCAGTCCCTTCACATCCTGTTTGCGGGCGACATCACAGGGAAAACAAATTTGCATCCAGTTCTTTACTGAAACAACTAGGACTCTAAAGGGCATATGAAATCTCAACAGAAACCAAATTCATATTTTATGTATTGCAAAAATGCAAAATCTCACCAAGTGTTTCTGTGCAAGGATTCTTGAAATAAGACAAACTTATAAGTAGCTTTTCAGAAATATACAGGAGCTTATTTAAAGTGAATAATTCCTTAATATCGATTTTTAAAAAGTACTAGTTCAATTGACAGATTATATCACTTTCATATTTTCCCATAAGTGAAGTAATCTGTTACAAAGTTACTTGTAAATTAGTTTTGTCTTATTTCAAGTGTACTAAGGTATTCGCACATAAACTAGAACTAAATATAATTTGTAAAATTTGTGTTTTTTAAATTTTTTCAAATTTCAATCTGCATTTCATGAACATCATAATTCCACAGATACTGCTTCAGTTTGTTTTAGCTAGCTACATTTCTGAGAAATATACAGCAAACTAAATCTGTCGTCTTTCAGACTAAATCATCTGTACGCTAGCTTGATAAACGCTAAGCTGGCTAACTGTCTTATTAGCATTTTTTACAAGCAGAAAAATAACGCAAACGCTGTTAATGTATGAAACTGACTTTACTAAATATTTCATTTATTTAGAAAAAATTTTGCAAGCTACATCCTCCTATCTTAAAAGTAGCTAACCAGCTAACTCCATAGACAATAGCTGTTAGCTAACTCACTAGCTAGATAGAAAAACCAAGATTAGAAGGACAAGACTTTAATAAAGAAGTCATATTTGTTTTTATTTCAGCTTCACTGAACAAGGTTTTGTGTTCGCAGACGTTTCGTCCTGCTGCCATGATGATTGAGCGGTCCATGGATTTTGGGAAAACATGGCAGGTTTATCGATACTTTGCCCAAAACTGCGAATCTGTCTTTCCTGGCATTTCCACTGGACCGATGCGTAGAGTGGACGAAATAATCTGTGACACCCACTACTCAGACTTTGAACCATCCACAGAGGGAGAGGTGAGCTAGTTTTGTGTTTTTGTCCTTGTTGCACAGTTTGGTTTTGATTGTTCTTTCTTGTTGTTTTAGGTGATATTTCGGGTGCTGGATCCTGCTTTTGAGATTGATGACCCCTACAGCTTGAGGATACAGAGTAAGCTGTGTCTTCTCGTTAAAGACAGCTTGTTTACAACACACAAATCAGTAAGCAAAGCCTAATTAAGGCAACTTTAAGCACAAAGAATCCAAATAAAAATAGCTTCCTGTAACTTCCTGTTATCGGCTGTGCAGCTTCCCACAGCGAAGAGGTCAGACAGGAAGCACGCGGGGAGGAATTTCACATACGGAAACAACTTGGACTTTGTAAACTCGTTTACATCCATGCTGGGACACATGATTTCTCTTTCCCAGTCACAAACCAATACAGATACCATTAAAAAAAATTTCAGCACTAAAAATAACTTTATTCAACTGCAGGTCATCTTTGAGACAGACTTTTCAGCATTTCTTATAGTTTCAGCACCGTGGTAAAGTGCCTAAAAGATCCTTCTACTGTCCGTTTTTAACATAACAAGCTTATTGGTAGAGTTTTAGTCCTTTTATTTAATTTTAACAAACCAAAAAACACTGCTCAAAAACTAAACAGCTGCCGAATGAGCTGAGAAAGTTAGAAAAAGGTCCAAAGAAAAGTTTTCTTTATAATCCATGACTGTTGATTATGACCACTTTAAGAGATTCAAGTCTGAATCCTTAGAAATAAAATATAAAGATAATGAGATGACTGAAGGCTCTTGTACACAAATATATTTTGGTGTCTTCTGATGTTTTTGTAAGACTTAAACAACCCTAATGGAAAACGTTTAAATCCAAATTTTAGAAAGAAACTTTATTTTCTACACTTAAAAAAAGAACAAAATAACAAACCAAACATATATAATATATCTACAATCTAAAAGTAAAATAAAAACATGAGAAATATTTAACAAAATCTGGCTTGAAATCAATGACGTCATTAGTTATCTAAAACCAATAACAATAATAGCTATTATGAAGTTTAATGTAGGTTTTATTAGAAGGAATTTAAAAGTAGGAATAACCTGCAGCAGATAAAAAACACCAGTTATAGATACATTTATACTTAACTTGCTATAATACTTAAATAGAATAGGAGCTATTAAGCATGTTATTTTGCAGGTAGGTCTAAAATGTAAAAAATAATTCTGTAAAAAAATGTTTTAAAAGTTGAATTTAACTGATGAAGGAATCAAGTGGATAATCATAGGTTTTCATAATTTTACACATTTAACTACATTTGTTTGAAAAGTGTTTTCTCTGCGTTTCAGACATGCTGAAGATCACAAACCTCAGAATAAAGTTCATCAAGCTGCACACGCTGGGCGACAACCTGGTGGATTTCAGAGAGGAGGTGACGGAGAAGTACTACTACGCGCTCTTCGACATGGTCGTCCGAGGGAACTGCTTCTGCTACGGCCACGCCTCCGAGTGCGCGCCTATGGACAGAGAACAGGGCAGACCTGAAGGCATGGTAAAAAAAAAAAGCAATTTTACATCCTTTTTTATTCAGCAGACTTTTCCATAAACAATTTGGACCATGAAATTTATCCCAAATTTGTTGGAAATACTTTGTCAAGACCAATACCAAAAACTTTTATCAACAGTTCTCTCATAACATTAACTGCTTTTCTGTTTATCAACTAAGATTCTGAAATATATTATAAAATGTGTAAGATTTTCCCCACACTTTAACTATTAGTTATTCTAGTTAGTTTACTTCATGTATCTAATTCTCTGCCTCCAAAACTGTACAAAATTAATTTTTTTTTAAATTGTCTAGCTCTATTACTAATTGAGATATTACAAAATTTGTCTTTAAGGGTGGCCATCTTGGACGCCATCTTAATTCAAGTCAAATATGCAGTTGCTTTGAACAAACATTACCATAGCTTACTAAGTTAGTGTAAAATATTTATTTCTTTTTCTTCTAATTATCTGACCCATAACAGTAGCGCCAAGTCAAATGTGTCGGCCATATTGAAAAATGGCCGCTATATTGAACTTTGGCGGTACATGATTTGAAAGTGAGTTTCGAAGAACATATGTACCAAATTTCATGCTTGAACAATTGCTCCTCTTATCTGCTTTACTATTACCATTAATTTATTGATATATTTTAGTAAATTTTACGTTTTCCCAAAAAGATTAGTCTTAACTCTTGCATGTAGGTTCATGGCCGCTGCGTTTGCAACCATCACACTGAGGGGCTGAACTGTGAGCGCTGCCAAGAGTTTTACCACGACCTGCCATGGAGACCTGCAGAGGGCCGAAACACCCACACCTGCAAAAGTAAGAGCACACACGGATCAGTTAAGCTGTTTTTGGTCTGTGCGCCGTGAGCGAGTGGATTTACATGAGGTCTACACTTAATTTCCAGACCTGCATATTCTTTCAAAAGAAATAAGCAAATGTATGAAAAAAAATAATTGCTGCATTCAGCAAATTAGTTGGTTAAAGAAGTTAAAATATCTACATTAACTTCCTGATTTATTTGCCATTTTAAAACTTCAAGTTTGCAAAAAGTATAGATCAAATGTCTTCATATTTTGTTTTTGTACTTCCCTTTGTACAACCTTAACACTTAAAAAAAACACAAATTAACTTCTGGCAGTAAGTTAATGTTTTTTGGTGTCTGGAAAATGATTTATTTCAGAACCTCCCAATTGTTAAGTCACATTCGACGGGCACTGTGGCGTTGCCTAGCAACCCTCGCCCAGCCCAGCACTGTTACCTAGCAACCCAAGCCGAGTTCCAACTGACCAGACTAAAATCTCATGAGCCAAGAATGATTCAGTGCAAAATAAATGTAATGAACATGTTTTGTATCTATACTAATCTGCTGAAGGAAGTGTAATAGTTCCCCTTTAAGAACTATTACACGACTCGTTCTTTCTTTTTTTTTTTTTTTCAGGATGCGAATGCAATCGGCATTCCTCGTCGTGTCACTTCGACCTCTCCGTGTACATTTCAACCGGTAACGTCAGCGGAGGTGTGTGTGATGACTGCCAGCACAACACAGTGGGCCGGCAGTGCGAGCAGTGTGTGCCTTTCTTCTACCAGCACCCCAACAGAGACCTGAGAGACCCTAACATCTGTGAACGTACGTTACCCGCACATAAACAACGGCTAATGGCTGCTTACATGACCTGTCTGTGAGCGAGCCTGACATCTTCCAGGAGATCTTTAGGTTCCTACTGACTGCAACCATGTGCAGGTTCTTTCACCAACTGGATTAAATATGTTGGGAAACCTAATGACGGCTGTTGTAGCGCGATTAAAGATACACAGTTCTGCAAACTAAACAGTGCTGTGTAATCAAGTACTCACACAATGTGCTAATACCTTTTGGATCTTTAATAACAGCAACAGACTAACACTTAAAGTAGGAAGAAGATTGATAATCAATCAAGACCAGATGTGTTCATTTTAAACTGGCACGAATTACAAATTGGAACCAAGTTGGTGAAATAAATTAAATAAACAAAATCTGAACCAGGTATGGCAATCAGTAAGTGGCTCATGTTGATAGAAATTATATTTGTCAACTTTAGAGTCTTTTAGTTGTGTTCCGTCTTTATAATCCATTGGTCTTCACTCTTCAGATCATTTTAAGGTAATTATTTGTGTCTTTGCAGCGTGTAACTGTGACCCGGAGGGATCCCTGCAGGGCGGACTGTGCGACTCGCGGACTGACGTGGCGTCCGGGCTGATCTCGGGTCAGTGCCGGTGTAAACGCCACGTGGAGGGAGAGCGCTGTGACCACTGCAGACAGGGACACTATGGACTGGGACAGGGGCCAGACGGGTGCCTGCGTAGGTTCAACATTTCCATGTTTCTGTCATAGTCATTGAAGCGTAAAGGACATTTTGAGAGACGTGCTGCTGAATTGTTTCATTGCATGTTCTGGCAGCTTGTTCCTGCAACAGCCTGGGGACGATGCCAGGAGGAAACCCCTGTGATTCAGAAACCGGACAGTGCTTCTGCCGGCGACTTGTCACTGGTCACAACTGTGATGAGTGCCTGGTACGACTCCAAACACAAAGTCACATCATTTCACCTCCTGTAGGAGTAAAACTCGTCTGTTTTCTTTTTATACAAACAGCCAGAGCACTGGGGCCTGTCGAATGACATGGATGGTTGTAGACCGTGCGACTGCGACCAGGGAGGAGCAAACAACAAGAAGTGGGTCAAAACACACAGAAAAAGCTGGTTTAAGGCTTTGTACACACGTAGCTGGCTCTTTCTAAAAACAAATATCTCCAGAACATCTTTGAAAAAAAACAAATTGTACACGGGAGTGATTTTAGAAAGGTTTTCATTCACATGAACCCGGATACTGTTGCTATAAACATGCCAAACCTGTAGGGGGCAGTGTAGTGCAAAAGTAAAACCTATGTCAGCCAATCAGATTGCTTCAAAACAACTTCCTGCTAGCAATTAAACATGGCGCCAGGAGGTCCATATGTTTGGACTGTTACATTTGTTGAGCTACTATGAAACAGTATTTTAGAGCAATAAATCCATTTGATTAATTGACAATTTAATTTGTGGAAAATATGGATCCCCCCCCAACAATCCACTCTTTGAGTTTCCATATTTCAGAGTGAAGTCAGCACATCCAAGGCGGACCATCTTGTTTAACTCACAGAAGTGATAACTGAAATAAAAACACTTTTTGAAATTATTTTCTGTCGTTTGTAATTTCTGTTTCAGAAAAAAAAATGGAGAAAAAAAATGTAATCGGAAATCAGATTTGTTATATTTTTAAGCCACATCGTCCAGCCCTAATTCTAACAGTTCTAGTTGAAGATTCTTTGATTCAAAAAGTTTTTAAAGACGCAATTGATGTTCCATTTCTTTAAATCTGCCTTCTCCCGCTCCAAAGCTGTGACCCCCAGTCAGGTCAGTGTGTTTGCCGAGCGCACATGTTCGGACGCCGCTGCGATCAGGTCGAGTCCGGATTCTACTTCATCTCCTTGGATCACTACACGTATGAAGCCGAAGAGGCTCAACACGGCCCTGTAAGCATATAAAACTGATTTTGAGTGTTTCTTCCTTTTCTGATCTACCTTCTCCAACATTTTGAGAAATCTCTCCTTTATCTCAGGGGGTCAAATCCGTTGCGAGGGCCTATCCTCAGGACCGAAGCCCCACATGGACCGGGATGGGCTTTGCTCATGTTCCCGAAGGCGGCTACATAGAGTTCAATGTCAATAACATCCCACAGTCAATGGACTACGACATACTTGTTCGCTACGAGCCGCAGGTAACGTACAGGAAGGGTTTTCTGATTTTATCAGTGTTGGCTTCCTGCTTGTGTTTCAGTAAGGAGGTTTTATATTAGTCCTGTAACAATAGCTAATTTTGCTGGACGACAAATTGTCCCAGAACTTATGACGATAAACAATAATATTGTTGTTTTGAGACCATTTTCAAGTGATATAATAGTAATAATGGCATTAGAAAAGGCAAGAACACATTCTCAACAATCAAATAAACTTTAAATTCTAATGGACATTTAAACACTGGAAGTGGAAGACATCTGAAATATCTAAAATAAATAAAGAAAACATTTTCTGTATTTTGCAAATACAGAAAATAATGTTTTGATCTCAACTATACCAAAAAAAAGGGGATAGTTGAGACCAAAGCACCAAACTGAAGACTTTTATCATCCAGTTTCTGGTAGAAAAGAAAAGAGAAAAACAATAAAGCAAATGAAAATTATTGAGTTTCTTTTAACTTATTTATTGTTTATTGTGAAAGGCCTAATTTATATGTGATCTCTTTGTAAATGAGTCTGAAGTAATTGTTATCCATCTGAAACATCAATTGTTTGTCAGAGGCTGGAAAACATTTATTTTTTCCATTGGCTCATTTTTGTTGCCGGCACACATACGAACCAACAAAGTTCTCAGAGCCTTTCTTAATTATACAAAATTCACATTTTGCACATTTTTGTACTTCCATTTGGGTTTCAAAAGATTCTAAAAACAGCCAAAGCGCTGAAGAAAACTGTCATTCTTTTGGCAGTAAGTTAATGTGTTTTGGTGTCTGGAAAATGAGCCGTTACAAAAACCTCATGAATGGAACGTCAGCAGACACTGCCTCTCAACAATCAACCCACGCCAAGCCCAGGACATTACCTAGCAACGCGAGCCAAACCCAGGCCATGACCGAGCAACCACAGCCCAGCCCGTTACCGAGCAACCACAGCCCAAACCGTTACCGAG
>NW_015113393.1:114931-139773 GCF_001443285.1 Poecilia latipinna
ACCGAGCAACCACAGCCCAGCCCGTTACCGAGCAACCACAGCCCAAACCGTTACCGAGTGACCCAAACTGAGCTCCAGAAATCAACTACTCTGGTTTTGGTCAGCTTCCAAAACCAGAGGGAACGATTGTCCGACCAAAAGTCTACAAATCAACAAATCAGAACGAAACAGAGCTAATCCAAATCTGGAATGGTTGTTATGGTAACCTGGCTTTGCTGTAGTGCTCTATGAGCTCAGAATGTCTGAAAAGGACCGCGGAGTAAACATATTATTGCGTGTTTGTGTTTGCAGCTGCCGCAGCAGTGGGAGCAGGTGACCGTTCGGGTCGAGCGCCCCGTCTTCAACCCGCCGAGCTACACCGCTCACTGCAGCAACTCCGCCCGGAGCGGAGACGAGCAGTTCATCTCTCTCCCACCTGGATCCAGGTAAAACATTTGCTGCATATCCTGCCAGGTGTTATGATACCAGGGTGTCCACTCAAAAAAAGTGTATGTTGACCAATTACAGGTCTTAAATTTTCTAGCTCGCTAGCTAGTTTTTTTTTTTTTTTTTTCCTCATCTATCATGGGTAAGTGCAAATGTATGTCCAGGATTCTCTTGCAAAATAATTTTTTTAATCTCAATGGGCTGGAGGACATCCGTTTATACCACTGGCTCACTTTTGTTGCCAGCACACATACGAACCAGCAGAAGAACCTAAGGATCCCCTCTCTTTATAGTTTTTTTTTGGTCTTAAATTTCATTCATCATGGAATTAAAAAGTCTTAAATCTGACCCTGGATACACACTAACCGGACCCTGGTGTGTGTTGCAGGCATGTGCTGCTCGTGAGTCCAGTGTGTTTGGAGAAAGGACTGAACTACACGATCCGTCTGACTTTCCCGCTGTACTCTTCGGTCAGCCACATCCAGAATCCACACACGCTCGTCGACTCTGTATGTTTTCTTTTTTTTTTCTAAACATTTTTTTGCTTTGAAAGCCTCCTAGAGCTCCATATAAAGTCATCTGACATTGCTCAAGCTCTGAAACACTCCCACAAACCCTCCGCTCTGTTTTTAGCTGGTGTTGATGCCTCGGGTCAGAGAGATGGAAATGTTCCAAGGGACGGAGGGTGAGGAAGCGTGGGACACGTTTCAGCGCTACAGATGTTTGGAAAGCAGCCGCAGCGTCATCAAAAGCCCGATGACGGACATCTGCAGTGACTACATCTTCAGCATCTCCGCTCTGCTGCACAAAGGAGCAATGAGTATGTTACTGGCTAGGTTGTGTCTCAAGCCGTTGATTTTTGGTCCCTTAGATGATATCTTGTTTGTTTGAGGCTGTTTTTAATCTCTTTCTCAAATTTAAAGCAGGATGTAGAAGTTCATAAACTACCAAAACAAAACTAATCTAAAAAGAAATCTATTAAATTCTTACAGTGTTTCCTCTTGGCTACTTCTCTGACTGCTGCTCCTTCAGTCTGTTTAGCTCGTTGGACAGCGTTTTATTTTTCCATAGATGGTGAATTGAGATATTCAAAACTTGGGGCATTCTATTATAGCCAATCCTTGCTTTAAACTTTTCCTCAACATTACTTTAACTGACCTGTCCACTGTGTTTCTTGATCTTCATGATGCTTGTTGTGACAAACATCTGAGATTTTCACAAAACGCTGAGATTAAACTACAAACAGCTGGAATCTATCTGGTAGTTAATGACTTCTAGAAACAATTGGATCCATAAGGTCTCAGTTTAGGCGTACAAGAATAAAGGGAGCTAAATACAAATGAAAACTTTTAGAAAATCATGCATCTTTGTATTGGTAACTGTTTTTTTTCCCACCCAGCTTGCCACTGCGACCCTCAGGGTTCCCTCAGTGCCGTGTGCGATCCCAGCGGCGGTCAGTGTCGATGTCGACCCAACGTGGTCGGCAGAAACTGCGACCACTGCGCTCCGGCTACGTTCCTGTTCAGTCCTGCTGGCTGCAGATGTGAGTGTCAGGAGTCGCTTCACTTTGCTGTGCGGCGGCCCGACTCTCCTCATTAATGGTAATTTAATTTAACCCCCAGCTTGTGACTGCGACCCGCTGGGCTCCGTCACTCCATTCTGTCACGAATCAACTGGTCAGTGTGAGTGCGTGCAGGGAGCCACGGGACGCCAGTGTTCCCACTGCTTACCGGGTTTTTGGGGGTTCCCTCAGTGCCGACCGTGCCAGTGTAACGGCCACAGCGAGTACTGTCACCCTCAGACCGGAGAGTGTCAGGGGTGCAGAGACTTCACCACCGGACATCACTGTGAGAGGTACAACATGGCAACAAGAAGAAGACCATTACTGCTGAGTCGGTGTTAAATCATTTTCCATTTGCTACTGCATGCTTTAGCATTGCAAAAGAGAAAAAGCAATGAGGAACAAACTGATTTGCACGTAGCCAAAGATACAGTTTTTGCAAGTTGTAAACATAAAAATGGGCTCTGATTTTGAAAAACACAAAACAGAGTCGCTGTGGTTGTTGGGCAACAGCAGCAGCTAAAACATCGCTGAGTGCCATTCAGCCAGTCCAGCCACAAGTTTTGATTTGTCTGATTTTTTGTCGTCAGAATATTATGAATATTATATAGTAGAATATTTTCCCACAGCGGGGAAATTCAGGTTGCAACAGCAGCCAACTGACAGGCAACAGAGGCATGTAGGTACACATAAAACGCAAAAAGAATTAAGGATAATATTCTGTACAGTAAGGACAACATTACGACATAAAAATCCTGGGTAGGCTCCAATGTGCAACTGAGTAGAATAATAAAAAAAAAGTAGAAAAATGCACATTTGTGGATTAAAAACTACAGACTAGTTACAATGTGTGAAAATTACATTTTGCGGAAATTTTATCAAAAATGAGTAAAACTGTGCAAATAGCAACAAGAATGTAAAACCCAGTTTGTTGGTAGCAGTGATGGTTGTAGAGTCTGAGAGCAGGTGGGAGGAAGGATCTGTGATGATGCTTCTCTGTGCACTTAGGATGCAGCAATAATGTGTACAAGTTTCATGTTTATATTATAACAGTGAAAAACAGACCTCTAAATCAAGATATACAACAAAACACACAAGGACCCAGAATGGAGCCTTGGGGAACTCCGTAGTTAAGTGGAGCTGCAAGTTTAGACCGAAACATCTGGAGCGTGCTGGAGACTTCATATTGTTAATAATGAGAAACTTTGAGTTTGCCAAACAAATGTGTGAAATCTCGCTCCGTTTTCAGATGTATAAATGGTTACCATGGTGACCCAGAGCTGGGATCAGGGAGCCACTGTCGCCCCTGCATGTGTCCAGACGGACCCCGCAGTGGTCGGCAGTTTGCGGACAGCTGTTACCTTCTGACCGATCAGCTGGTGTGCGTGTGCAGCCACGGCTACAAAGGTGCATTTTACAGATTTGTTATTATGCAAGCAGCACAAAAGCATCGTTTTGTCATCGTTTCTTCAAGTCACACAGATCTCAAGATGTTGCACCTCTTCTCCCTCCCTGTAATTTACCTTTTTGGCCGTTTTGTTTTTTTTCCTTTTTAAATTCTGTTTTCTTTCGTCATCCAGGAACCAGGTGTGATGAGTGCGCCCCGGGTTATTATGGGAACCCTCTCATTCCCGGTGGCCGCTGCACGCCCTGCGATTGTAACAACAACATTGACATGCACGACCCGGGATCCTGCGACGTCCGCACAGGTGCCTGTCTGAAATGCCTCTACCACACGCAGGGCCACTCATGCCAGCAATGCAAACCGGGATATTACGGCGACGCCGCCAAGCAGAGCTGCCGGAGTGAGTATAGATACACGAAAAAAACTCGGCTTATGCTTTGCTTCCATCGAGCCGGAAGATTTAGGATAACAGATCCTGAGCAGCCATTCTTCAAACTTTCTGAACTTTTTTTTTTTTTAATTTTGAGGGGGGGAAAAAAAAGATATTTTTTGTGTATACAGCTAATGTTTTACAAACATTAAAGATGGACATGAGGTGTTTAATTGAAATATTGCTGGATTTTTTTTATTAAACACTAAAATATTTGAAAATTATCATCTTTTTGTGACCAACATGGAGTCATTATTCTTCTAAGGACCCTGGGTGCATTCCCTGAACTTACATGTTACTTTCAGGGAATGACTTGATTCTTAGGGAAACTGCTGTAACTTTAAACCTATAGTTTCACAATTTTACATATTTGAGTGTGCAGGTTACATTTCAAAGATTAAAGGGACATTTTGCACATTTTTATACTTAAATTTGGGTTTCTACTGCTTCTAAAACCAACCCAGGTGCTTAAAAAAACCCACCCGACTGTTTTTTGGCAATAAGTTAATGTTTTTGGTATTTGGAAAATGAGCCGTTTCAAAAACCTCACCAATGTTCAGTTGCCATTCCAGCGTTACCTAGCAACCCCCACCTAGCCCCGTTACCTAGCAACCCCCAATCGGAGCTCCAACACATTTACATCTATCCTAACCTGTTAAAGAAAGTGTAATAGGTGCCCTTTAACTAAAGGGTACTTGTCTTTAAAATGTGTTGATTTAAATCTCTGGAAATTTGGCACAACCCTGCAGAACCTACAGCTTTTCTTGGGGCTTACAGGTTACGTTTGGAGGCTGGTTTGGGTGCATGATCAATTAATTCCAGAAAGCCTGAACACCACTTTAAAAGGTTCAAAGAAAGTCTGACTTCATAGAAGTAAATACAACTCCTGCCTTGTCCTCCTTTTTAAAAGAGTGCATGTGCAACTCTTCGGGGACGACATCTTACGCCTGTCCATCCCCTGACGGCTGCCGCTGTGACCAGCGCAGCGGCCAGTGCTCCTGCCTGCCCAACGTGGTCGGGCAGAACTGTGACCGCTGCGCTCCCAATACGTGGAACCTCGCCAGCGGAACGGGCTGCGAACGCTGCGACTGCGACCCTGTCCACTCTGTCGGGTCTTCCTGCGATGTGGTGAGTCAGACGCATGAGCAAAATATTTTAGATTGCAGGTATGCTGATGATGAGGTGAGTTGGATCAGAACTGGGCTAAGCAGGAAGTAGGTGAGCAATTAAGGTGTTTTCACGCCTGAAAGTCTGGTAGATTCAGTTTGATTGATAATCAAAATTGCAACATTTGCTACATTTTCAGCTGCTGTGGTTTACTTTCACACTGCACTGTGTCAGATGATCCAAACAAATTGAAAACCTTATTCCCCTCTTCACCTGTGGTGGCGCTGCACCAAGAACTACAGAAGGAAATGACACAAAAACCTCTGAAGAAAACATGAGCGCAACTTTCTTCTTCATGAAACTTAAACAAAAAAGGAGTAGCATCAGATTTTTCCAATAGCTTTTCTCTTTTGCTCTTGGTAAAAGACCACAAGCTTTTTCGTCCGCTAGCGCTAAACTAGTACATTTGTTTTAGTTCCATTTACCCAGAATGCCCTGCGCTATAGTTCACTTCCTGTTTTTCCAGAAAGCAGGAAAACTGAGGGAGGAGACTGCTTATCCCAGAGGGACCTGAACAAAGTGAAGGATCTGGAAACCAAACTGGAAAATAATCTAAGATAAATAAATTAAAAAGTACAAAAAATTAAATAATAACAGATAACACAATAAATAAGATCAAACAGAAATTGAAACATTGGTGGAAATTGTCAGATTTTGAAAAATCACAGGAAAATTTAAGCAACTAGTGAATAAGTCTGCCATACGGATCTAAAACCAGAATTTAAAGACCAAGAAATAGCCAAACTAAACCCCAAAGCAGCCAGTAACTAATTCAAACCCTAAGTGCTGCTCTACTGAGCTGCTGCTGCCAGAGTTTTTCCATATGGAGACCAACACGGGGGTTTTACACAGGGGAAGGCAGCAGGGTCCTCTTATCTGTCCACTAAACACTCTGATCTGTGTTTGTGTAACTCCTTTGACATATTCACCACAGATATAAGGGAACTCTTCCTTTCGCCTTGTTTTCATTAAACACACACATTTCAGTTTTTTCGTATACACAAAAAACTGAAACGCTACTCTCTCACAAACCTTTGTGTTTACTGGCTTCTCTCCAGCAGAGGAAGGAAGTCTCAGAATACACAGTGGAACAACTGAACACACGTTTAATTCAGAGGCACAAAAAAAAAAACTACAAAACTCCATTGTCTCTGCACCAAAAAGCCTTGAAAATGACCACTTTCTGCACAATGTTTGGCTAAAATTCATGTGAATTGACTGGATTTGTGTTGTTGCCTTCCTGCAGGTTACGGGTCAGTGTGTGTGCAAACCGGGTTTCAGTGGCAGGACGTGCCGAGAATGCAAAGAGCTGTTCTGGGGAAATCCAGAGGTCAAATGTCACGGTAGGACGTTATCACTCATCACAAGCATCTGCTGCACGTTCGAGAGAATCTAAAATCTAGGGCCAAATCACGATTAATCGTTTATTAAGCTAATCATCAACTGATTTAGTAAATCAATTAATCATTAACTGGTGTATAGAGACTCTAAAAAAGACCATTTACTCAAAGAACATATTCACTGCCGTGATTAAGCCAAAACTATAGAAAAATATATACATTTTTAATAGAAGATAAAGAAAACTTTATCTGTAAATATACTCTACTGAAAACTCCATGTCAGTTTTAGCTTCACCCGCTTATAATCGCTGCAAAAAAATCTCTTATTAAGCACCTTCTGCTATTCAGTTATTAATTGATTAATCCAATAAATAGTGAACAGATCAGCCCTGTTCACATGTTGAATGTTTGTTTTTAGCTACAAATACATCTTCTACAAATCCCTCTCATTGGAATTCTGTTAATGCACGTTAAGCAATAATTTTTTTTTTTTTTTAAATAATTGAATTGCTTATTTGCATATTTTAATGTATTTCTAATAGTTTATTTTAAGAAAAAGGCTTACATGAGAAATCTGCAGAATTTCAGTTTTCGTATCCGATTAATCGCCAAAAATAATTTATAGATTAAATCGATAACTAAAATAATTGTTGGTTGCAGCCAAATCACGACAACCATAATCCAACTCAACCCAAACGTAATTTAAGGTGTTTAATCTGTGGCGTTTGTTGCTCAAACTGCGGATTTTTTTCCAACTCTGTGCGGCACAGTAGCTGGAAACAGAAAAAGGCGAAGACATGGACACAAATGGGATAGATATGGGAGAAACCACACTCATGAGAACCAGATGTCCTCACAGATTCCCAAGCATCCCTGTTTCGTCACGGAGCAGATTCCTAATATTCTCCAGCTGCACCCATCCGGGTCTGTTGAGCTGCTCCACCAGCTGTGTGCTGCTTCCTATCTGCACATGACTCAGTAATGCGTTTGCTTCATGGGAAACGGTGTGAGAAACGAGTGGGAGGGATGTCCTCTGCTCTTACAGTGTCTCAGATACATACCATTAGTTACCATGTGTAGATTTCAGCCTAATGTGTGTTTCTAAAGACAAACTTATTGTGTGACCATGGCAGAAACATTTGTTTTAGGTTTCAGTGGTGCAGCGATGGCTAAAAACTCTGCATTCCTTCTGCCTGACTCATAACCATTCTTTGTCTCAAAGGACGGAAAAGGAAAACCTGTTTATTTTTTTTTTGTGCGAGGACCAGAACTTGGGAGACTAACAAGACCTTTTTGATATTCAAGTGTAAAATTTCTGGTTGTAGATGAAACATTTAAATAGGTTCACACCAGAGACAGAGAAAGTAACACTAAAAGTAAATTCTGCAAAGTACAGGGTGTCTACGCATCCTTAAAAAGTCCTAAATGTGTGTATCTAAAACAGAGGCCTTAAAATATCTTCATAGATCCAAAAACTGACCTTTAATGCTTAATTTCTTTGCGACACCAGCTTGCGACTGTGAACCCTGGGGAATCTCCAGTGGTCAGTGCCATCGAGCCACAGGGCAATGTGCCTGCTTACAAGGCTTCTCCGGCCCTCGCTGTGACAGATGCGACAGGGACTACAAGGGGACGTTTCCCTTCTGCGAACCCTGCCACCAGTGCTTCTCCGTCTGGGACAGCGTCGTAGGCGAGCTGACCAATCAGACTCACCGTCTGGAGGCCCAAGTTACCGAGCTGCTGACCACTGGAGTGGCGGCGCCGTACAAGGAGCTGATCAGCAGTCTGGAGAGAAACGCCAAGGCCGTCAGGGAGATCGTGCTAAACAAGACGGCCTCAGAGAAGCTGGAGAAAGTCCAAGACCTGATAAATCAGATCACGTATGTAATAACGTCGAAACATCGAGATCAGATTTACAGTTTGCTTTAATATCTCACTGTGTTCCCAGTGGAGTGGTGTCATTCCTCAACGGGAATCTGACCGCAACGCAGGAAAAACTGAATGGCGTCAACGATGAAGCAAACGCAACAGAAACAAACTTGGATGTACTGACCGAGGAGGCCAACAAGCTGGAGCAACACGTCCAAATGCTCATACAGCAAGTCCACAACATCAAGAACGCCAACGTCCATGGTGAGAGAAAAACCTCCTCATAATCTCCTCATGCTTAGTTACTCTAAAGTTCAACAGATTTCAAAGGGATCTATTATAAGAAATTAAGTTTTTGCATGATTTTGTGCTTCCATTTGGGTCTCAACTCCTTCTGAAAACAGTTCAAGTGTTTAAAAAAAAACACGCACAGCCATTTTTGGCAATAAGTTAATGTTTTTTGGTGAATAGAAAATGAGCAATTTCAAAAACCTCCCAATGCTGAGTCACATTCATCGCACATTTACCTAGCAACCCACGCGGCGCTCCAGCAGGTTTGGTCAGCTGGCTTTCCGGCTCTATGGGTTGTATAATGGCTACTGGAAAAGTGTGTTTTGTTGTTCACTTAATAGGAAAGCACTTGCTGTATTCTTGGTTGTGCAGGAGGCTCCACTTCTCTTTTTCAAAGATGCACGGTTGTATAATAACGAATCTGTTTGTAGCCATTTTCAGGTGCAAGTAAAACGTTGAGTTGAGGGGCGTGGCTAGGAGCTTATTTGGATTTAAAGTGACAGAGGCCCTAAAACAGCTCATTCTGAAAGGAGCTAAAATAGACAGAACTCTGCAGACTAATATCTCATTATCTAAGAAGGATTTTGCACAAAAAAATTTAATGAAAATATTTTGTGTAACATATAGAACTACCCTAACCTGTTCAAGGAAACATAACCTTCAAAGAAGTTTGGTTGGTTAATCCAAAATACTCCAATTACTTCAGTTTCAGTGACTTCAAATGAAAACGAACCAGGTTTGTTGTTCAGCTTTTCCTTTAAGAATATATTTGATTCCTCAACTTTGTGGTTTGTAGGAGCCATGAACACAATTTCTGCTGCGCACATGGAGTCCCAAGATGCAGAGCTTCGCTCCAATGCCGCAACCAGTGATCCCGGCAACAAGCTGGAGCAGTCGGCTGCACTACGGAAAGCCACTGAGGACAAACTAAGCAGCAGTCAGAAGGAGTTTGACCGTAAACACCAAAGAAACGCGCAGAAACTGGACAAGCTGTCCAAAGAGTTGGACAAGTTTGACTTGTCCCCACTTAGTGAGAAGGTGAGAGACACTGGAGGGTGTAATCAAGTCAACACAACCTCAACTGGTCGCCAACCTCTAATTGGGATGTTTTTGTAGATGTGTGGCGGATCAGGTGAAGGGGAGAGCTGCTCCACCTGCGGCGGATTCGGGTGTGTCAGGGAGGACGGAGCGCCCCACTGTGGAGGGGAGGGATGCAGCGGTTTCGTCACAACGTCTCAAACGGCCCTGAAATCCTCCCAGAAGCTGGACCAGGACATCCATCAGGCCATTGAGGAGGTGGACAAGCTGTCCAGGATGGTGAGAGGGAGAACGGAGGGAATCAGGATGCAGCTGAGCAGGAAAAGGAGGGAAAAATACTTCCATCCATCTATCTTTTTATTTATCATATCATCCGTTTGTTGATTATCAATCATCCATCCATTTGTTAGTTATCATCATCTAACCATCCATTTGTTGGTCATCCATCCATCATCCATCAACTGGGAACTATAAAATTTAGGCTTTAAATCTGGGCTGAATTTATTACAAAAGTTTGAAAATTTGAGTCTGGAAAAAAATTAAAATCCTGCCAGAACATCTGTAGGAACTAAATCGGATCCCGAGAGCTGATACCAGGTATTTTTTTACGGTCAGGTTTGGGAAGCAAACATCCGCGCAAATGAGGCCAAAGCGAAGGCGATGGATGTGCTGATCTCGTCCAATCGCAGCAAAGAGAGAGTAGAGCAGAGCAACAAGCAACTCCGTGACCTCATCAAAGAGATCCGCGACCTTTTGACCAGTACGTTTATCACCATCTCTTCAGCTAACCGCAGTTTAGAGAGCTAAATAACAGCAGGTTTGTCTCCGATGGAGCAGATGAGAAGGCAGATGCTTCTGTGATCGAGGCGGTGGCCAATGAGGTGCTGGCTCTGAAGATGCCGACATCGGCGGAGAAGCTGCAGGAGCTGACCAATGAGATCAGGGAGAAGGTCGGCAGTCTGACCAGCGTGGAGGAGATCCTCAGTCAGAGCGCCAACGACATCCGAAGTGCAGAATCTCTCCTGAGTCGGGCCAAATCAGCAAGGTAACTTCCAGAGTCCCGTTCTTAGTGTCACTTCCAGAGTGACAGAGTTGATGCTATATTTTAAAGGTTTTCTGTTTTTTCTTTCTAATTGGCTGCTTTTCATTGTCTTCCAGCCATCTTTAGGCATCAAAAGAAACAATTTTAAGATCATACTTTCATATGTACCTTTACAAGAGCGTGACAAACCCATTTATACTACAAATACAAGTGATTTTAATTAGGATCACATTTTCCCGTTTTTTCAGTCAAACATACCCAAACCAAATGACAAAATTCAGGCAGTTCAGATGAATAAAATGAAAACAAATGAGAATATTAACCAGAGCTCACATATTTGAAGAAACTGTTAAGAAATGCAGTTTGGGATTAAAAAGAATGAACAATAAAGTTGTAAAAATGGGTAAAAAGTTTAAGCCAGTGATGAATAATGTCCCATTTATTGGATAACCATTTTAAAATTAACATTAGTTTGCCTCTAACATAAAATCAAAACTTAAAAGTATCAATATTAATAAATTATTTCATTATTGAAGTTACCATTCAGTGCACTGACACTGGTTTTCCAGGAGATGGAGTTAGAGTTCTCTAATCATGTTATGATATAAAAGATGCAAAAACTATTTCTTTCTCTATCTGACATTAACTCAGACTAAAATCTGATATATTTAGCTCAGTTAGAATTACTTAAACTATTTTACTACTTTATTTCCAGTCATACATATTAAGTTTAACGCCTTTGGGTAATTTGGGAAAGCCCAGATGACGGTTATATAGCACAACATTTAAATAACTGGAGGCAAATCTGTGGACACATTTTAAAAACACTTGAATGGAAATAGAGAAATGAAAAAAAAGACTTAATTTGGAGTGCTCAGATATGCTATCTTGAAGCATAAACTGAACTTGAAAGCAGACAACTACTACTAAAGAACATGGGAGAGGTAATTCAAGAAAGTTATGGAACAGAAAAACTATTTATGAATTAAGAGCTAACTTTGTTTTTTTCCCTTTCATTAGTAAGGAGGCATCAAATATGACGGAGATGGCGCACACAGTGAAGGCGGCGCTGGAAAAGACTGAGCATGCTCAGAACATCGCCAGGGACGCCATTCAGCTGGCCAATAACAACACCAAAGAAACCACAGACCTGATCAACTCTGTCAGTTTGACCAATAAAGAGCATAAAGTCATTACAAAAATCAATTCGTCCAATATTGAATGTAAAACAGAACATTTACATTTTGTACATTTTTGTACTTCCACTTCAGTTACCACTGCTTCTAAAAACAAGAGCTTAACAAAAGCACTCAGTCGTTTTACCACCACATAAAGGCTGCTGGAAAAGACAAATGTTTAGTTGTTGACTTTCCATCCAGAAACCGCTTGCTGTATTATTGTTGGTTGTGCAGGAGGCTCTACTAAGGCTTTTCAAAGATGTACGGTTGTATAACTGCGTATCTGTTTGCAGCCATTTTTACATGCAAGTATGAACATTGAGTTAGGGGGCGTGGCCAGCAGCAGCTTATTTGGATTTAAAGTGGCAAGACAGCCTAAAATTATGACGCTGTATCAAGGCCATTGTAGATAGAAAAAAAGTAGACTTCTTACAAAAAACTTGGAAATTTTGTAATTAATTTACAAAATTTTCTAAAATAAAAAACAAAACAAAACATGAAATCAGAAAGTCAGAAATGTGCAAGAAAATATCAAATTTTGAGATCTCTGAAATTTTATAGAAAAATATAGAAAACTTGAGATTGAAAAGTGAAAATTTTGCTCACAAAAACGTTCAAATTTTGAAATAAGTTCAGAAATTTTCTTGAAAAATGTGGAAATTTCAGTGTTTCAAAAGTTTAAAAAAAAATACTGACTTTTGGAGCTCAGAAATTTCCTTGTTTTATCTAAAGAGTTTCTGAGATTAATCTCAAAATGCTCATTATCTAAGAACGATTTAGTGCAAAAAATCTAATGAACGTGTTTTGTGTCACCCACAACCTGTCTCCTTTTACTTCTAGTCCTTTGAAAATGGGTTTATGTTTCAGGTCGAGTCAGAGACGGCACAATCGGAGCTGAAGCTCAGTCAGACCACCGGTCGTCTGTTGGAGCTGGAGCATGAGCTGGGCCTGCTGAGGCAGAACAACCTGGAGATGAACCAGAAGGTGGAAACGGCTGAGCGGGTCTCCGAACGGGCCAAAGCGATCGCAGAAGAGGCTCAAAAGGTCTCAAACCTTTACCAACCTGGGAGCTGATAATTTATGTTAAAGACTTAGACTTTAATTTTCCTCCTCTGTCTGTGTAGGAGTTTGATGAGGACCTAAAGGATAAACTGGAGGTGGTGGAAGACCATCTGGAGGGCAAAGGGGAGTCAGTGCTGCAGGCGAGGAGCAGAGCTGATGAGCTGCAGCGAGAAGCCAGAGAGCTGATCACACAGACCAACAGCAAGCTGCAGAGACTCAGAGGTGAACCGTCTCAGCATCATAACCAATGAAGATTTTATATCCAAGATGATTAATGAGTTAATCTAAAGCTGATTGATCTTAACAATTAATTGATCAACTGCCATTAAAAAAAACAGCATGAAGGATAATTTTGCTTAGTGTGCAGAATTTAAAAAAAAACTAAAGATTATATTTCAACATTTTTTGCGTCACTTGTATTAAATACTGACTGAATAAACAGAAAATGTTTTTTTTTTCATATTAATAAATTAAAAAAGTAAGAGAATAAAACATGTGGAAGACTTAACCCTCGAACAGAGACGTTCAGGGCCGCAGACTTTGCTTGCCTCTCTCGTCTACGTTCAGTGGTGACACTTTGTGTTACTGGCTGTGCTTCGGAGCAACCCAGTGATTTTTATTTTTCTTTTTAAAGTTGACGCTGCTCCGTTACAAAGCACGGCTGAATTGGCTCTATTAAAGTGAGACTTAAGGAACTTGTCTAGTGTTCATATTTCTAAACAGAACCGCATAAAGTGCGTTTTGCATCCCAAAACGGCTGTTTGAACCGTTTCCGTTTCCCGTTCAGGGAGGTGGCCTCCGCCATTTTGTTTACAACTCCGCTTAAGATGACCAATGGCGCCATCTTCTGGATGGCGGACAAACTACAACACAAATAGAGGGTCTAACGCCGTGTTTCTCAATTCCGGTCCTCAGGCCCCCCTGCTCTGCATGTTTTAGGTGTTTCCCTTATGCCAAACACCGGGATTGAATCTGTGGGTGATTAACATGCTTCTGCGGTACTTCATGGTCATGTAATCATCTGAATCAGCTGTTCTGGAATAGAGGCACATCTAAAACATGCAGAGCAGGAGGGCCTGAGGACTGGAATTGAGAAGCACTGGTCTAACGGACATTATTAGTTAATCGAAGCGAACTCATTTTAATCTAAGAAACAATGAATTAACAACTATTTGTCAGTCTGTTAATTGTTTGCATGGCTAATAAAAATATTTAAAAAAACAACCTAGAGATAGATAAAATAAAGCTAAACATCTATTAAGGAAGAAGATTTTTTTTTTTATTATTAAATACACATTTATATTTTTCTTTTAGAGCTGGAGAACTCCTACGAGGCCAACCAGCAGATTCTGGAGGAGAAAGCAGAAGAGCTGGCCGAGCTGGAGCAAACGGCCCACCTCATCCTGGATGAGATCAGCCAAAAAGTGTCGCTTTACAGCAGCTGTCAGTGATCAAATCATCACCAGCAGGGAAAGCTTAAACCATGTCACCCTTTAAAGTTGCCATAAAAAACCATGAAAGTGTTGAAATAATTAAACCACAATAAGCCAGCATGACCTCAAAACTAAAAATGTGTTGAGTTTTAAACACATTTGGTTACACGGGTAACCTTTTCACTGAAAGCATAATAAAGAATATATTTGACTTTATATGTACTTCATGTGCCCAGATATTTGTTTATAAATATTACAGAAGCCATTTTTTTAATAAAGGAAATCACAAAAGCATTTCTACTAGTTTCTTTTGAGTGTTTAAAATCCATTTAAAGGTTTAGCTGAGTAGAGGCCTCTGTGTGAGGTCCTAAAAGTAAAACATAAAATTATAAAATTGTGACCTATTAAATCGGCCAGTCAGAAAAGAGGTTTCCACAGAACTATACGTTTTAATTTTTTGTGCTTTCAAATACATGATGTCAAAGGAAAACAATATTGTACTAATTCAATTTTAAAAATTAAATCGATTCACACAGTTTGCTATGTTTCAGGTGTTACTTTCCGGTAATTTATATAATGGACTACAGCTGATGAAAACAGAAAATAAACTTATTTTTAGAATAATGCATAACACTCACGGTTCCAGTTTAGTACTCCTTGGCAACAAAGTACTGTATATGTAAATCCATAATATGACTGAAACTGAAGTTCTGATTCAAGTTCAGATACGACAACAATCACACTGGCCAATCAGAAGAGAGGTGTTTTTGTTAAGTTTAGAGCCAACATGAACGAAACAATCTCTCTTCTGATTGGTTGGTTTGATTGCGTCTTAAAATACATATTTAGGTTTTAGGAACACTTTTTATGCCTAAAGGTGATTGAACAGTGACCAATCAGATCAGTCAGAGGAGAGATTGGTCGTACGGGTACGGTTAGCTAAGATATACATAGCTAGTTAGTAACTAGCTGGGTAGGAAATTATACTTAACAAAACACACACTCTTCTGATTGGCCAGTTTGGCTATAAACGCAGATTTAAAACTAAATTTTAAAGCTTAAATCTGATTGGCCAGTGACCGGTTAAACCGGCCAATCAGAGGATAGATTTGTTCTGGAAAGGACGAATCGTTTAAAAAAGCCACAAAACGATCTCTCCTGTGATTGGTTAGTTTGATTGGGCCAAAATCTGTACTTTTTTTTATCTCTTTATCCTTAAATGTTTCAATTATTTTGATTTGAGAAAACAATTTAATGTAAATTTGTCAAAATAGCCATATTAATCATTTGTGTAATTTCATGATGAAATATGAAACTTTAAATAAAAACATTGCCTCCTTTCAAATGTATTCAGTTAAAATATATTGTGCACGGAGATAAAAAATATCTTAACACAACATGACAACATAAAGCACATTCCCCACAAGGACAATACTTAAAGTTTCACCAGTTGCTCAAGACATTTGGTTAAATTAAATTATTTATGTGAAATTCTTATATTTATGGAGCAAATGAGTCTGCAGGGCATTTTTCTGGAAAAATGTGATGTTATGAATTTAGATGGCACACGACAGTAGTGAGATGTGTGGTTTATGAACAGTTGCTGATAACTTTATTTTAATTTGCTTCTTTAAAAATAGAAAGCAAAAAATAAAGAGCTATCAGCTATACAGAATGCTGCAGGAATAATCAATTTATTTTCACAAACTTGTAAAAATATTGAGTCAGAGTGAGACCTCCTCCACGACAGAGTACCAGGGTCATACCAAGAACAAATAAAATGAAATTACAAGAATAAAGTCAAAATAATGAAAATAAAGTCAGTACTTTGAGAAGCCATAATACTTCTCAAAGTACTGACTTTGAGAAGTTGTGTTTTGAGAATAGTTATAATATTTCAAGATTAAATTCATAATACAGGAATAGTCATGTTTCAAAGATAAAGTCAAAAGAATAATCATATTTTGAGGATAAAATCTTAATATTATGAGAAAAGTCAAAACAAGAGAATAAAGTCATTTTTTGAAAATGAAGTCATAATAGTTAAAAAAAAAAAGTTGAACTATTATGAGAATAAAATCGTAGTATGAATATTTCACAATATGCCAACTTAATTCTCCGACAAATTTATTCTTGTAATTTTATTTTATTTTCAATACGTCACCATAAATCGCCGTACTCCTCGATGCAAAGTCAGCACAAACTGAAATATTAAACTCTCCTTACAGCTTTAAGCTCAAATTAAAGTGCTTTCCTCTTTCTGTAAGTGATGCGGGTGCAGACAGATTTTTAAGGCTGGTTCATTAAAGTTTCTGGCTCTACTCTCTGTTGCCGGGTTTACGGGGCGGCGGCGCCCCTTCCACCGGCGCCGAGCTGGGAACCGAGAGCAGCTGGCCGGCGTGCATGCGCTCGTTGACGCGCAGCTGGCAGCCGTCCTGCAGCATGCGGACGGCTATCCGGGCGATGTTGCGCGAGTCGTCCAGGCCGCAGTGAGGCCGGCCTTCGTATTTCATGCCGAGCTTTTCCAACATGGTGCTCAGCTTCGTCTGCGTGCGTGGGACCTGGAGGAAACGAGGGGCGGGAGTTTAAAAACCGTGGCAAACGTCAGAAAATGTTGAAAGACGAAAATCTATCGTGCAAAAGTCATCTCTAAGTGAAAAAGCTTAGATTTAGCTGAACAAACCTTAAAGAAGAGCTGAGTGAGATTGCTTAAAAACAAGATCACAGATTTTTTGTTTTCGCTTGTTTCTTTTCTAATTAAGAAATGACAAAAAAAAACAAACAAACAAAAAAAAAAAAACTTGTTTTTAATTTAAATCCCCTCCGAGTTGTACAATGAAACATCAGGGACAGACTACAGAAAATGTGTTTAATTACTAGAATATAGTCATAATATTAGCTAAATGGATAACTTTGTCCGAAAATTAAGTTTTAAGTATCTGCAAAAGTTACAAAGTTTGCTAAACATTCAATAAATTTTTTTTTGCCATGTTGGGATTTCTCAAAATTATGCCTCTATTCTGTTAATATTATGACATCATTCTTGTATTATTTTGACTTTGTTGCTGTATGACTGTATTCTTGTAATAAAAATAAAATTGTAGCCTGGTCCTCATATTTAGATTTTCCAAAACTTAAATCTTAAAAATACCAAAATTGACTAATTGGTAAGTAAATAAATAAATAAATTAATTAATTTATCGTCCAGCCCTACCTTGTAGAAGTTGCAGTAAGACTTTCTTATATTTATCCATTTCTTTGCAAACTGAGGATATCGGATCCGGCTGATCCGACACTGGATGTTGAGGAACTTGCTCATGTCCCACGCCCTGCAGAAGGAAACGAAAACATCAGAGCAACCAGAGAGAGGAACGCCAAACCCTGCAGCAGCAAACTGGGTCGCAAAGTAAACCCACCCGTCGGTCAGCATGGCGTATTTGTATTTTGTCCCGAGTTCCCTCTCCTGCAGCCATTCCACGACTCGGTGAAGGACGTCTGGAAACGGATCTGCTCCGTCCACCGTCTCCTAGAGCCCAAAACACCAGGTGTTGTGGTTTGACTTCAACTTTTAGACATTTAGGAGATGTGAAAGAAGCAACCCGGACCTGTGTGATTCCTGTTAACTTGACGCAGAAGTCGGAAAGCTGCGGGTTCACCTCTGGTTTCACATATGCCTGAAAAGTGTCCACCTGCACAGAAATCACATTTAATCTTCCACTAATTACTTACAGACAGGCCAGAGTGGGTAGAGTACACAAAAATTATACTGAAGCTGGAGTAGCAATACTTCATGATAAAATTATTCAAGTGAAAGTAAAAAGTATAACGCAGGAAAAATACTTCTAAAAGTATGATAAATGGCTGTTCTCTTGAATCAAGATAGCCGACAGTCTTTCCATATATGTAATATAGTAAATACACAATATAGTAAATAAAAAAACAACATTGTTTTATTTTAAGCATTTCATGCCAGTGGTGGTGACTGAACAGAAAATTGTAGTTTCTGCACGTTTTTAGACATTTATAAAATATGAAAACAGTAACATCTTAGGTTGCGGGCTAGAAAAATAGATGACAAGAATAAAATATATGAAACACTTAGTGAACAGAGATGTTCATGTAGAACTGTCTGTTGCTCTTTAGGAATATTAAAACGTGGTTGTTAGCATCACGTTTTTTCCATCGTGTCACATCTTAGCGTTATCTCAGTTTATCTGACACATTAGCTTCACCTTCGTTTCAGTTATTTTTGAATAAGAAATCGACGTTGCTTCGTCGTGTAGCTTGGCTGAATGAGCTCTATTAAGGTGATAAATTAAGAAACTTGTCGACTGAACAACTGAAGGAGGTTGTCGAGTGTTTATATTTCAAAACAGAACCGCATAAAATGTATTTTTCATTCTATATCGGACTCTGTTTGGACCGTTTCTCTTCCCCGTTCTGATAAAACGCCGCCATCTTAGTTTCTGTACCAACGGCTACACTTAAGAATGACCACCTGCGCCCTCTGCTGGATGGCGGACAAATTACATTAAAAAAGGTCTTAACTGACGCCATTAGTTAATCGGTTGGAACTAATTTTAATCTAATAAACCATTTATCAACAATTAACTGTAAATCTACTAACTGTTTGGACTTACGATCTGTAAGGTGTGCGTGTTGATGAGGACCATGGGGAACTCGATGATCTCATGCAGGAAGTCTGAGGGATTATCCTCCTCGCATGTAGCCTCAAAGTCCACCACGCAGATGTAGTCGTAGTAGGTATCGGTGGGCCCTCCCTCCGCGGCTGATTGCAGCAGCTTCTGCTTCTTGTAGTGGTTCTTCAACCTCTTCTTCATCACGTCCTTTACTCCTCTTCACGCACAAACAGATGGTGGGTTTTAGGAGCGGACACCGAGGTTTCTACAGCTGAAAAGTGAAAACACTCACCTGGTGTCGAGCTTCAGCTCCGCCAGTTTGACCCGCAGCTCGTCTTTGGACATGCGGTTGATGTGACCGTTGGCCAGAGCGATCTCTTTATAAACAGGGTGACTGAAGTCTCTGTTGGACTGAGACGTTTCCGGAGCCGTTTCGTCATCGGGACATATTCTGCTGCAGGGTTTCGTCTGGAGAAGAAAATGCAACTCAGCCTGACTTCCGGTCACAGGTTACTATGACTTCCTGTACATTCACAACACTTGAATACTGCCGAATAATAAAGTTTATCGATTAATTAAATGTTTGGAATGTTTTTTCCCCACCGGTGCATTTCTTGGGTTTCGATAGTTCAGACGATAAGCCGCCATCTTGTTTTACAGTTTCTATTTTTTGGACGTTGAATTCAGATCGACTCTGAATTCCAAATAACCAAATATTCGGTTACAACTTTTTATTATTCATTTTTTAAACACGAGAATAAAGTCATAATATTACAGGAATAAAGTCTTAGTAATACAAAAAATAAAGTTGTATGACAAAATCAAAGTAATATGAAGACAAAGTCTTAATATTACAAGAATAGGTCATAATATTAAAGTAAAGTAGCAATTTTATGAGAACTCCTGCAAGAAAAATAGAAAAATTAAATTAGGAATGCTGAATCTTGTTATACTTTGGTATAGGTTTTACCGATAAATACAAAAAAATCTTTTAACACATCAGCACCAAACTATTATCAGAATTTGAAACTATGGTCTATTTGAAACTATTTATAATTCTAACAAAACTTTTTCCTCCTAATTTTCAGACTTTTTATTCTGCTAATAGTATCACTATTTTCTTGTAATTAAACAAATTATTGTAGTCTGGCACTAATATTTTGTTGTGCAACTCAGAACGGATGGCTGAATAAAAGCCACTTTTTGAAAATACCATCTGTTCTTTGTACTTTAAATTTTAGAAACAAAAGCGAGAAAAAAATAATAGAATTTGATCTGATGTTTTCTGGTAAAACATTGGAGATTTCACTGGGAAACCAGGGACTTATAGAAGAGGAGAGCAACCTTACGAAAGCAACAGGCTGATCATCTGCATAGTGAGCTGCACTGATGCAGTAATTTAAGCAAAAGGAGGAGCCCCAACCAAGTATTGAGGGGATAAACTGGGTCCAACAATTCTGTGTTAAGACTACATTTTTATTTGTATTTTATAATGTTGTATCTACATGAGATTCTCCATTTTGTGATTTAATGAGATTTAGTAGTCAAGATTAACAAAAACTTAACTACATCAATAAGTGTGTAATGAATTGCTATAGAATATATGGGTTTTACTTTTTTTGAATCACTGAAATAAAATCAAATTTTTGATCAGATTTTAATTTCTTGAGACACATTTTCAAGGTTCCTGCTCCTTATTAGTGACAAAATAAACATACTTTTCTAAAATTTACACTATTCGTTTGCAGCAAACGGATTAATGAAGATGGCAGAATGATAGCTCATCCATATTTTAAAAAGACATTAAATTCCAGAATTTTCCAGACTGTGTATGGAACCTTATATAAGTAAACTTATAGTTGGGTTGGATAATTTTTAGGATTCATTTTTAAAATCAGTCCAATTAGCAGTAGATCATATTGTTCTTTTAATGTTCAATACACATCCACATTATGTACGTTTAAAAAAAGTACACTAACATGAAATATGCTAAATTATTTAGGATTTGGGACTTTTAAAGCACATTCAAATTAAATTTAGACTACGAGAAACATGTTTCTTTAACTTGTAAACGTCGGATTTTCTTCACAATTGTTATACTGTCGTTAAAATAAATATTTTATTTATCGGATACATGTTAATTTATGCCAAACTCACCTTTTCATCTTTTTCCTCTGACATTTTCAGATTTACGTCTGTTCTTTGAATGTTCTCCTTGTGTTCATCCATTTAATGGTCACAAAAGATAGTAACTATTAAAACAAGCAAATTTTATATAAACAAAAACTCGATTTACAGCCAAAGATGGCTGCACCAGGCGATATTAACTAATATTAACGCTTCCTTAAAGCTAAAAGAAGCGTGCAAATGTCATTATCGAGCAGCTAGATAGGGTATATTTACATAAAATAAGAGCAATGTAACATCCTGGATGAACAACGTCTCTCCTAAAGCACCGCAACTGCGTTAAACTTTATTTTCTATGGCTGGACAGATAAGGAACTGCTTCCGGTTTGCGCCAAAACGTCCTCCTTGCTGCTCCTTACCGCCACTTAGCGATGAGGAAGACCAGTTACACTTGAAAATACTGAAACGCTCTACGTACAGGCCTGAAATCACTTTTAAAATACATTTAATTTACATAATTTTCAGGTAGTTTTAGGTTACATAAATATTTAAACATAAAAATACTCAGGTAATATATTTTTCAGTTTTTGATATTGTATTTTTGCAAAGAAAATTTGATTTAATAATATTTTATTTATCCCAAAGGAACATTAAACACTATGCGGGTCCTGTAAGATTAAGCATCGTGGGTAACAATAACACAATATTAGCAAAACTGACTTCAAATGTTGATTAAAAATTATTCTTCTCACATTTACAACCCTTAATTTAAAGAGCAGTAAATAAAGTATCTAATAAGTGTGGGTTAAGATCGATTATAAGATCACTAACAATTCAGTGAACGTCTTTTTACTGAATTATTTCAATAAAATACAATAAAACACTTCGGACATATCAGCTTGTTCATAATTTCAATGATTTTGAAATTGTAGTGCTCCTTAATGACCACTAAATGTCACTGCAGGTCAAACTTCAATTACTGAACTATTCTCAACAATAGATGATTTAGTTCAGTTTTATTTTATTATTTGTATAAACCTGAAGAATTTGTGTCAAAAATCAATTAAACTGAAGCTTTTGAGGGACAAACTGATTAAGTAGGAAAAGAGATGGAGAGATGCACAAAATTATGTAAGGATAGATGAACATAGCATTTAGATAACTGGATATGGATTAAAATCCTGGAATACAAATATTTTTTCCATATTTCCAGATAAATTCTGGACAGAACCGTAATGCAGAGCTGCTGTCAAACTAATTTTTTTGTCTTTTTGATAATTTTCCTGTGATGAAAGCAGAAATGGTGAGAAATAAACACACCCAATATGATAGAAAAACAAAGATTTATTTCCTTCTGTGAAAAAAATAAGAATAATCTTATGGAACACACAACTATGACCTAAGCACACAAAGAAGTGAGAGAGTGTTTCTTCTGCTGAAAGTAGTGTTTGAGCAAATTTTGAAAAACATTCAGACAGAATGTAATGGAGTCTTCATGCCTGTTGTTTTTAAATGGACATTAAACATAAAAAGACTCAGAATAGAATGAAGAAGCTGCATTGGAAAGGCATCAGTCCCATTTCACCGTCTTCATCGTCAAACGATTCAGGGAAAACCTGAGCTACAAGATTCAGTTCCCTCTGTTCAGTTTGTGATGCTGCTTTCAGGTCCCGTGGGGAAAAAAAGAAATCCAACCACTTTAAACGAGAAAGAAACCAGTTTGGACAGTCGTATTTTAAGGAAATAAATCAAGATCAAAAGGTTAACAGCAGCTTGAAAACATTAAAACGTTTTGTCCCAGTTGGATTCCCACTGGACTTGAATGCAGCACAGCATCAAAAGGCTTCATGTCAAAGTTCATTTTATTCAGGTCAGTCCACAAAAAGGCATTTTGATGAGTCACATTAAAGTTTGCAGACGCTGCCTCCGTCCTCACAGTACATGTTTGCACAAGTTAGCATTTTCTCCTGGAGTCTAGTTCTGCTCAGAAGTTTACATACATGTTTGTTTTTGTTGTTTTTTTTGTACAATTCAATTCTAAAAAGAACATGATGACCGTAAACGTGGGAGCAGAACTGCAGCTTTAAGGAGCCAGTGTCAAATGAAAACATTTACATACATTAAAACAACTTTTTTAAAAAAACACACATTAAGTTAACAAGACAAGAGGCAGTTCAGAAGCTGTGCTGGGAATAAACCAGTTTATTTTACTGGGAGTTTTTGTGTTTCTTTGCTGGTTCAAAGTGAAACTAAAAGTCAGCAGATGAGGAAAAATAGGCTGAAAAACTGCTGATATGACCCTCGTGCGCTCGTAAATGTGCTTATAAAAACCTTACAGGATGGTTTTAGGGACACGTCCTAATCATAGTTGAAACACTTAAAGTGACACGTCTACGTGTTTCTGTATAAATTATTTTATTAGGCATGCTTTAGTGTCTCTGGGGAAAGTTTTTCCTCCTGGATTTGTGAAAGGAACTGCGGTTTATCAGCAAACCTGACTTGAAACCTGATTTCTGGTTTATTTCACTCAGGAACAAAGACGGATATTTCTCAGATTGTTCCTTTATGAAACCCAGCAGAGACACACGAGACGAAGGGTCCAAACAGCGTGCGTCTCGGATACAAACAAAACAAAACAAAACAAAACAAAACAAGAATGGTCGCACCAAATCGTAAAAATGACACAGTAGGAGGCGCTCTCCGCCGCGCTGCGTTTGGTCAGAGGTGAGAGGTGCAGCTGCGACGCGTGCCTCTACTGCCCGACTCGAGCCCGGCTCAGATTCCGAAACAAAACGACTTCGTCTCCTGATGCGTTCGGAGGAGGTCAGGGGGTTTTGGGGGGGGGCGAGGCTCTCGGTTCGGACGGGTGAAGGTGTTGGCTACATTTCCGGCGCCCTGGCCGGTCCGGGTCAGCGCGGGAGGATGATCCGGTCCAGCGTGAACTCCACCTGATCCCAGTTCTTCCACAGCATCACCAGCAGGGACACGCCCACGCAGGTGAAGGCCATGTGCAGCCGGCTGCGCAGCAGCGGCGCGGTGAACTTGGCCGCCGTGGAAACGCAGACCAGCAGGACGGTGGCGATGGCCAGCATGATGTTGATGAGGCGGCCCAGCAGCACCTTGGCGTCGGTGTTCTCCAGCTGCACCGTCTGCTGCTGCTGCTGCTGCTGCAGCTCCAGCTTAGAGACACGCGTCTGGCACGACTCCAGGACCTCCTGCACGAGGCAAAGGTCAAAGGTCAGGTCAGAAATCCCTGCAGAACTGCGACTTGCGGCTTGCACGGTGTTTGTAAACACAGATGCAAAAACAAATCCGGGTTTTAGCTGTTTTTTTTTCATGGAATAACTGCACTGAATTTCCACAACATTGATAGTAAAAAGTGCCAGCAACATTTATTTTATTTTATTTTTTTTACATTAAATCACATAGATTTTAACACGTTGCAAAAACACAAAATCTTGCAAAGTATTTTTGGTCTAGTTTTTGTGTTTATGTATTTATTTCAAGTGTACTAACAAAAAAAAAAAGTTCTGGCTCCACTGGGAGATAATTTCACTTACAGCATGGAAAAATGTTTTATTATTAGTGAAATAATCTACAAGGGAAACTTGACATTATTTACTTAAACCAAGCTCCTAAAAGCTGAAAAGTTTTATTTCAAGTGTCATAAGATGTTTGAACTAAACCACCTGGTAAGATTTTGTGTTTTTGCAACAGCCTGTCAGCTCTTTAATAATAAAATTTATTTTAGTTGATATTTTCTAAAAAAAAAAAAAAAAAAAAAAAAAAAAAAAAAATTGGGCCAAGGGGCCTTTTTTGTTAAAAAATTTTAA
>NW_015113393.1:142792-156165 GCF_001443285.1 Poecilia latipinna
ACGCTCTTTAAAAAAAAAATTTTTTTTAGTTGATTTTTTTTAAAAAAAAAAAAAAAAAAAAAAAAAAAAACATAAGCTGGCCAGATGGGCCTTTTGTGTCAAAAATCTTTAAACATCCAAAAACTTTTATTTATGTTAAAAAATCTAAGCAGAAGCTGCAAACAGTGAAAATAAAGCAACTGAGTTTAATAAAAGCACTTAATATCTGATTTATGCTTTGAACTGTAACAAGACCAAAGCAAATCCACAAATTTCCAGTTTTACAGCAGGAATAATTATTTATTTGAGCAGCTTTCGTCTCTCAGACTTTCTTTCTGTGCCAGAAGGAATCAAAGTCTAAACATTGTGAGGACAAAAAACTGCGACTTTCAGCAGTAAAACCGTAAACAGTGATTATTTTATAGTGGTTTTTATTTCATAGCTTATAAAGGCGCACCAAAGTGCTTTTAAATGTGTAACTGTGGGAGATTTCACTGATGCAGACTTCCTGCTTCTCCATATTTGAATGACGTTATGAATGGAAATTAAGTTTGTATCTCCACAGAAATGTATGACCTTCGTCCAACCAGCTGGTGATTCATTTAGACTTACCCATAACAGACTGCTTACCCATAATGCTTTTCTTCTGTTTTTTCGTTTTGTTTGTATTTCCTCTATCGCACTTTGAATTGTCTTGTTGCTGAAAATATGCTTCATAAATAAAATTACCTTTACATCACCTGTCTGGAGGTGCTTTTGAACCATCAATTGAACAGCGATCAATGTATTTTATGCATATTGATGATTTTAACTCGACCAAAAGCAACGTCTGTTATTGTTGCTGAAATGTGCTCTGCAAATAAACTTTGATAATGTTTTGATTTTTCATCTTAATGGAAACATAATTCCCTAACAGAAGGTCAGTTTGATGAAAGGATCATTCGTTCTGCGCTCAGCAGCAGCAGCAGCAGCTTCGGGTACCTGGATGTCTCTGGCCCGTTCGTAGGCCTGGTAGGCCACCTTCTCCTCGATGCTGGCCAGCTCCTGCTTCAGGTTGCTGGTCTCGTGCTGGTGCAGCTCCGTCAGGTCGTTCAGCTGGTCCTCCAGGCGCTCATACCTGGCAGACGGACGCCCACGCACGCAGGGAGCCCAGGAGAGAGCCAGAAACAAAGCAGAACTGAGCGAGTGTGTGGGCATGGAAGCCGCGCAGCAGCTTATAACGACGCTGCGCTGAGTGTGGGGTTGACGTAGCAACAGTCTGCTGGTTTGTGTGTTAAGGTTTTAGCGTGCAGCAGCTTCTAAACCGGACCATTAAACTGTCAAAGCTCACAGCAAACAACACCTGTTTACTGTAATCTGAGACAAACATCTTAAAGGTCAAATTTAAACATCGCCCTCTGCAGAGCTGATGGAAATCATTTCAAAACAGCAGATATGAAGGTTTCAACTAACTCAATTTCTAAATCAAATTAATGTTGGCTGCAGTGGAATGATTTTACAACAAGCAACTTTAATCACTTCTGAAAACAAAAACTGCCTGAACAAGTTTAAATTTAATAGACAAATCTAAAATCCAAGATAGCAGCTCATATTTCAGTTTTAACCTCAACAGATTAAAGGTTTTAATTATTCTTTAACCAATTATGCACAGAAGAGCAATTGTTGCTTGTTGTGTTTATGGGGCTCAGCACTGCCCCCTACCAGTGAGGCACGGTACTTTCTGCTTCACCCTGCGCATTTTAACTGCGTATTTAAGGCCAATTAGAAAGACTAAATATGTTACTTACATTCATTAAATGTATTAAACAAACTGTGAAACATCAACATATGTAGAAGATGTGAAATTAAGCGACTAAATAGGCGATACGAAGATGAACAGCTACGGACGGATCCGCTGAAATTGTCCGTTTCATTCATTAAGTGTGACACAGCGCCCCCAGAGGTGAGACAAAGCATTGCACTGCGTTCATGTACTTAAAAACCTAATTTATATAAAAGTCAAGCAGACATATTGATTTTCTCTCATCACTGTTAGCATCTGTTTCACTTCTCGTGTATTTTACTTACTTACATATTATGTTTGCAGACATAATGCAAACATAATATGTTTGCATTATGTCTGCAAACATAAGCTCTGAAAGAGCTTATGTTTGCAGATACAATGAATCCTAACACCAGGTGTGACAACATGAACTTTGAGCTTTGTGTTTTGTTCTTTCCACAAAACACAAACAAAACACTCTGAACACTGCACAAACACAAAATCTTACCAAGTATTTTGGTCTAATTCCAGGGGAAATATTTCGGTATATTTGAAATAAGACAAAACTAATTTATGAGTAACTTTTCAGCAAGACATAGGGGGGAATAACATGGGAAAAATAAATATAAGTAAAATAAGCTGTCTGTGGAACTTTTTTTTATCAGTATTAAGGAGTTGTTGAGTGAAACAAGCTCCTCTGTGTAAGTTGGTCTTGTGTCTTGTTTTAAACAACATTTGCTCCAGAAACTGGACCGAATCTTCCTGGTCAGATTTTGTTTGCAGTGACCCTCAGTGGTTCTTCCTGCGCTGCTCACCTGTATCTCTCCTCCTGCATCACCTGAGTAAAGTAGGCGTAGTCTCTTTTGAACTGCGCGTTCATGGTGTCCATGTCCTCAGCCAACTGAGTCTGAGCGTCTCTCACCTCCCGCACCATGTCCAGCACCTCCAAAAGCCGTCCGCTGGAGTCGGACCTCCCTGGACCCCCCGACCCGGTCACAGACCCCCCCACCAGGTTCCCGTTAGAGTCGGCCGACGCCGACGTGCCGCTGGAGCACTCGTCGTCGCTGTGGTACTTCGAGGGTTTGGTGACGGCGTTGGCGCTGCCGCTCAGGCCCCGGGACGCCCCGTCCGCCTGCAGCCCTGAGCCGCTCTCCATGGAGCTCTTCAGGTGGGCGATGTTGTCGGCGCTGCCGAACTTGTTCTTGATGAGGTTGGCGATATCGCGCGACTTGTTGAAGAAGAATGGCGGCGAGAGCGAGACGCCGGGGCCGATGGTCCTGATCTTGTCCAGCGCCGGGTGCCGTCCGGAGGAGCTGACGTCCCGCAGGCTGTTGTCTCTGCTGTGAGAGGCCGAGTCCTTGCTGCTGCTGCTGCTGGTGTCCTTCTGGCTCTGCTTGCCGTTGGTCTCACCTTCCTTCATGCGCCGGTGGTACTGCTCCAGCTTCTTCTGCAGACTAGCGATGGACTGCGCAGACTTCTGGTTCTTCTTCTCAAACACCTGGCGGATCCGGGCGACCTGCTGCTTGTCGGCGTTGTTCATCAGCTTCAGGTACTCCGCCACGTTCTGGTCCCGCGCCTCCTGCTCCACCTTGATCTGCTCCGTCACCTGGAGTTAAAGCCAGGAGGAGGAAAGCTGGTCATAATTAATGCTCGACTTTTCTCCTGTTTCGCTCATCAAACCCTGGAGACGGTTAAAAGGTTCAACCAGGCCTGTCGTAATAAATCAATTTATTGTTTCTCTCTTTTTCTTTAAGAACTGGTTGACAAACAGTTTTGACTCTCCTGAATAACTGGATAAGGCTGAAACACAACGAAGTTTATCTGGATGTGAGTAAACGCACCTTGAGGATCTTCTGCTGCAGTCGATCGATGCCGAGCGCTCCCTTCGTAAAATCCACGCCAATGCCATCGTCTCCAATGCTGTCCACCACGTCCAGGTTGGACTCTGAGGCGCCGCGTCGCATCGGCACCGGGATGCTGAGGGTGTTGGCATCATTGCTGCTGCGCTCTGCCTGCGGACACAGAAAAGGTGTTTTTTTTATCCTAAAAATGCTAAATATATTAATATTTTTGTTCAGTTTTGGCTTAATTACTGCTCTGAATATGTTTTCTTTTCACCAAATGTTCAGAGTCTGCATAATGCAGTTAACAATTAATTGACTACTAAATTACTTGAGAATTATTTAAATAATCAATTAATCACGATTAATCATTTCAACCCTTCTGGAGACTCTGCAGATGAAAGAGGCTCCTGTTTGCCTTTCAGACAAAACTACGTAGCGTCAAATGACAGATGTGTTCGGGTCTGAAATGATTAATCAGGTTATTGTGATTAATCGATTATTGAAATAACTGTCAACTAATTCAGTAATCGATTAATCGTTAACTGGAGTATAACAACAACTAGGAAAAAATGCAGTTTGGTGAAGAAACAACAGTAAGTAAGCCAAAAACTGCAAAAATGAAATACAGTTTAAATTTAACATAAGCACCTTTGTTTGTAAATATGTTTTATCAAAAACTCCTCAAATGGCATATTTCAGCTTCCGCTGGTTCAAATTCGCTAAAGGAAATCTTTGCTATTGCATTTTAGACACTAAAGAAAGAAACTGAATTATTTGTTTATTGCATCATTAGTGAATTTCTAATATTGTATAAAAAGTTTTAAGTGGTTAAATGAAAAATCTGCAGTTTCTTTGTCCAATTAATCGATAACTGAAACAATCGTAAGCTGCAGGCCTGGATGAGTTATGGAGGTTTTCTCTCCTCCCTGTTCCGCCTCTAAATTAGTCCATCTAAAACTGAGGAGGGAGTGGAAGATCTCCAGGACGCAGAGCTAAACATAAATACCAAATGTGAGGATTCTTCTGTTTAGAGAGCCGATGAAACGGGCGTAAAAGGCAGTAAATCTGTTTTACGGCTGCACAGCAGCGAGGAGCCCCGGAGCTCCAAACAAACAGCCTCCGGTGATTCTTGTTCACTGCGCCGACAAAGGCAGAGGATTACATAAGGAAACCTAAAATATTACTAATTCTGGTTGCCAGGGAAGCGAAGCAAAGCAAGTTGCTGACATCCCCCCTGAAGGCGGGTTTTTATCCCCCTCGCAGAGAGAGACGGGATGAATACGTGCCATTGTAATTGTGTCCCGTGGTTGAGAGCAAGGCAGTCTGTGGCGCAGCCTGCAGAGTCAGCATTCACCACCCATCACAGGCCCACAGCATCAAAACACAAGCGCAGCATGTTTGGATGAAAACAGACAGATGCAAGTCTGAGAAACTGGATCCTCGTGTTGTCGCTCCAAACAAGACATCCCTCGTTATCGGTTAACACTGACCTGTTTTCCTTAAATTCAGAGTTTGACGGGGTGTGAAGGACGTTCTACGACTTTAATTGTTACACAGTTTTAGCCATTTCCTTGTTAAAATCTCTGACAGGAGTTAAAGCAAGGCTTCTATTTACAGTATAACCAGCCTGGTCGGCTCAGTGAGGGAAAGAAAGCTTAGAATTACATAAGAGGCAACAAGGTTTACAAACCACAGTGGGGTTTCTGAGTCCAACCCTGGAAATTACCCAACTAAACACTGCAGTTGGAGGTGAACAGATAAAAAACCTCGTGTTTATTTACTGGAGCTGAGCAGCTTGCAATAAAATGCTTCAAGGACGTGCGTAATTCAGGGCTAAAACATCTACAAATATGAAAATAATATGAAATAAATGATTATATTATGCCTTACCATAGCTTTTTTCTTTATCAACACTTTCTGATGGCATCGAAAGCCTCTCAGGAAGTGAATACCATATATGGGTAATGAGCCAGACCACCAATCAGCTGCAGTTTATAGGAAAATGCTTTGTTTTATGCAACATGTCTATCCACAAGCAACATTAATTCAATAACTTCTTGTTCCAAACTATTCAGTCAAGACAGCCAGCTGCAGCTGATTGAGTTCCTGATGGGTTAATGAGCATCTGTGTATTCACAGTTTGTGTCACAAGTGTAAATTCTCCACCGCAGAAAGTTAAAGTGAAGCCAGGTTCAACAGAAGAGCACTTTTAAATGACTCCATAGAGTGCCGGTTTGTTAGGTCTGACTCACAGACATTTCGTTTGACCATTTTGTCCTCTGTGGACAAGACACTGAATAAATATTTACTTTATAGAGTTACATTTGAGCTGGAGACTTTGCTGTGCAGTAAATACTTTTTGCCTTGGGTGGTCATTGTGTTGCACAAGTTGGGTGATTCAAATAAACATCATCACTCTGCCACTTCTGTCTGTAATCTCAGCTGTCTTGTAATCCGCTTGTTTTTTTGTTTTTTTTTCTCTAAAAAGATAAACGAGAGAAATTCTCCTCGGGTTCAGATATGAGAAATAATCCATAACAAAACCAAAATATTTGCTCCAGTCTCTCCATCGCCGCCTCTCAGACCTGAACAGTCGCAGCGTTGTGTGCGCTGCCTCTGCTCTCCCTGCACGCGTTTAAAAAGTAGGTCTGAGGGCACACACATAGCGAGCATATGTCTGAGAGGACGCACGTGCCCGCTGTACAGAGCAGATATCTGGTCACTTCTTACGATGCGACCCTGCTCTGCACTCTGGGCATTTAGAGAATTATACAGATGGATGGACATGGAGCCAAAACACACAAGGACGTGTCCCCATGGGAAACCAGAAGGCTGCATGCATGCTGTGGCTACAGAAATTAAAGAAAGAAGAGTTTAAGCATGATGTGAGCAGAACAGAAAAATGTCGCAAGTGAGCTTTTCTTTCACAAATGAAGAATCGATCAATAAATGTAAAACCCCGACGACTTAGGGGGTTCATGTACGTCTCATCTGGTTACTGGGTTCATCATGTAAACGAGATATGTGAGAACAGCTGCAACATAAACAAGTCGGCGAAAAGATAATGCATTTTCTCACCACCTGAATGTCAACAAAGCAGAAGACCTGAAGGGATCCTGAGGCTTCTGAATTATTGAGTGAAGCGAATCATTAAAGCGCATTGGCAGCAGCTAAAAAGTGAGAAGGTTTTATTGCAACGGTCTGAGAGAGAGCAGGCGGATCATTGAAGTTAAACTACTCCCTGATGGTTGCAGCAGTTTGTGCTTAATTTCCATTCACTTAGTCCAATAAGTGGTGGATGGCATGTCATCCTGAACACTTAAGCTTATCATGTCTATTAATAAGCCTAACTGGAGTTTGCGTGTTTCATGTAGCAAATGTACATGAACACTCTTGAATTGTGCAGTAAAAGATGCAAGATGAGGCAGAAGGCAGAGAGCTGGTTTGCATCAGGCTTTTGTATTCAAATTAAATGATTAGAAACATGAGCTGTCCTCTGTACATGAAGAATATTCAAAGTCTGGCAGCTCATCTGGCCTCAGGGAGTCAATGGCAGCATGGAGGAAAACAGGAAAGAAAAAGCTCCTTCAGTTGGTCCCCAGACGGAAAGGTGAGCCATTTACCGCGGCCTGCAGTCCACCGATTTATTTTCCACCAACACAAACCAGAGGAGGAAACAAATCCGAAACGAGGAAACCGTAAACAACACAACATAATCCCCGCCCCGTCACTCGGCTAATCAGGCTGCAGCATTTTGACAAAAACCAATCAGCTTTACGCGGTTTGATGGACAAATCAATCCTGGACGTTTTTCCATCAACTCCAGGCCGTTTGTGGGGAATTTGGAGCTGCTTTTTCTTCAGATAAGCACCAAACATCAATGTTATTTAGCGAGTGTCAGCAGCGGCTGCAGCATAGAAACTTCAGCGCAGCCATGAATATTAATGAGCCGATGGGACGTTGGAGAAAAGGTTCAGGGTCCGGCGAAGTAAAGCCAAAAAACTCAATAATTAATGTGTAAATAGATGCTTAGAAGCACAGCAAAACGTGCCGTCAGCTGTTTAATGGTGTTGGAGAGACAACCGAGAGGCAAAACAATTAATTGGGTGCTCTTGATTCAGGGACAAATGAGTGCTTAAAGCAGTGAGTGTGACAGATTACACCACATTAGTCATCCATTAGTCGGCCCGAACCCCGCATGGGGCCGCGCTCCGTCTGAACCGGTGAGCCAGATTAATACTGGCAGGGATGAACTGGTGTGTTGGAGCGCCGGGGAGGAAGTAATGGGATTGGGCGAATCCCGATCAGGAGACTTAGAGGGCGAGGTGTCTATAAGTGGGTTAGTGAGGACAAGCGCAGGAATCTGTCACATTAACAACAGAGTGGAGTCATGTGGAGCAATAACCGCCTCGCGCTCGGATGGAGCAGGAGGCCGGTACTTAACGTAACCACGACAACGGTGCTCAAACAGAGAGAAAAGACACAAAAACAAACTCAGTTTACACATCAACAGGAGCGCAACAGCAGCAGAGTCGCTTTGAGAACCATCAAAAATCCATTTAATTACTTAGAATATTCAGCTTTGACATAGAATTAAACTAATTTTAAACTTAGAAACAAAAATCTTTAAGATACATACTTATTGACATCATAAATGTGCCGTATGCCTCCATTTAGGGGGATAATAACATTTCTATAAACTTTTCTTACGTCTTCTGATTTTGTGATAACGCTTAAACCACAAGTAGTCCCTTCAAAATAAAAGCATTACAAGAAGTTGATCATATTTTATAGTAATTAAAAGCGATAAGAAAACAAGCAAATAAAGGAACGTAGAGTTAATTACAAAACTCAGTTCACCAACTGAAACACATTGCAAAGATTAATTACTGATTTTTCAAGCCTTAATTTTGGTTAATTGTGATGATTTTCAGCCTGCAGCTAATGAAAACATGACATTTAAACCAATAAATTAAACATTTAATGAAAAGTATGTTTAATACCAGTGCTATTTTCAAATGGTACTTTTAATCTGTCATTATCTCTGCTTGGAACATAAACAAATAATTTAGAATCGCTGTAATAAAGCAAAAAATGGCTATACCAACCAACCTGGCCCCATCGCAACAATAAAACTGTTGAGTTGTAGCTGAGAAGATAAAAAGAAAACAGACAAATGAAAAAAATAAACACTTTACCGAAGTGTTTGGTGGAGATAACTGATGCCTTGCTCATCATGCTGACCTCCTCCCACACCCTTCCTTTTTCACCAAACACAACATCTCACTGGACAAATATGGAGATGCTCTCAGGTATCATTTAGATACTCGGGTTTTCGCAGGTTAAATTCGCCAAGGCAGCTCTGCTCCAGGAGCCAGGAGAAAACAACAGATCCCTTTTTATTTATGACTGCGCTTCCTGGGGGCTACAGAGAGCGCTCACACATGAAGCCTCATGCGTCACTCTGCCGAAGGAGAAGGTGGAGGTTACAGGAAGGAGCGCACCTGCAGGTGAATTCAAATCAGGCTACAAATAAATCAGATGAGAGTGGCTGGTGAGAGGAAAAATCAGGATGCAAACATGAAATGAAAATCTAGTTTGGTTTAAGATGAAGTGGGGAGGAGGGGATGTGCTTTGACTTCATCAGCCTGCAGGGGAAACCCTGTGGGGCAAAGGGGGAGCTGCAGAAAGACGCAGCTCCCTGTGGGGGGGAAATTATCCAGAGAATAACGACCGAGAAAAAAACAGCCATGGAGCAGATGGAAAACGAGAGCAAGTTGAACCCTCACTGCCACATTTCAGGGTTTTTATTGGGGGAAGAGTCAGAATGCTTACCTATTGTGCAGCTTTTTAATTTCCTAAATCTATAAAATGATGATAAAAACTATTTCTCTCTGTCAGAAAATGATATTCTTACAAGAAAATATTTTCTTCAAGAAAATAAACACCTTAAACATAGTAGGATCAATGTAGCAAAAACCTGATCAGATCTCAATACATAACATTTAAATATTGCATCTGATTTTGGTATTTATGTCAATTTATCCTCTCAATAAACAACAGCTTTCATTTCTACTTAATTATTCCGTCTTGTTTTGAGATTTTAACGTATATGTTTCAATGTAATGTCTTCAGAAACACTGACAAGGTAAATAAGCAGAGTCTTAACTTCACCTTTGCCCTCCCTACAGTTACTGCCTGCATGCAGACTTACACCTGCATGCAGGCAGGTTCGGGGGTTGCCTGGGGCCTGTTCGGGGCGGGGCAGCGGCCTGTTCGGGGCGGGGCAGCAGAGAGGTAAACAGCCTGCATCATAGCTTCAGCGAAGCACCGACTTCAGGTCTGAACTGGCGTCTCTGCAGACATGCCTACGGGCTGAACTGACGGCGGGCAGAGCAGGACACGTTCCTGTTCTGCTGCTCTGTTCGAACACGGATCCTAAAGACGGATCGCATCGAGCTGGATTGTTTTCACTGACTGGATTGACCTAGAAATGTTTTAATTGGATAGTTTCTGACTTTATGTATTAAATATATTTATAAACTCAACACGTGCGAAAAAATGACTGTAGATTATAGACGTCAACGCGTTTATTTAAAATAACCTGTACATGAAGAAATATGTGTGTATATAAAAGAGTTTTGATTATTTCTTCTACCAATTGTGGAAAGAGTCAAAAGAAGAAAACCTAAAAAAAAATTTAAAAAAGCAAAAATAGATTAAAAAAATTAATAAAAAAATTTAGGGGGGAAAAATAAAAAACTAAAATTAAACAAAAACATTGATAAAAACAGTACTGAATAAAAACAAAATGTATATTTTAAAAATAAAAAATGCTGATACATAATTAGTAATGAACAGTTAAAAATTTGTCAAAAAAATACAAGTAAACTGATTCACAAATGTAAGAAAATATACAAAAATTAAGCAACTAAAAAAAAGATTGAAATATGTTCTTCATGACGCAGAGTGACACAGTTAAGTCAAACCATCTGCTTTTGATTGATCCTGGAAAATAACCGCCAGCCGGCAACAATCAGAAACCAAAGATCGGTAAAAAATATCACAAAAACGAAAAGAAGTTAAGCAGACTGCATTCGCTGCAGGATGTTTTCAGACTAAGGCCGAGTAGTTGTGAGGCAGAAATGTAACTTTAGCTGCAGTAATTAGTCAGGTCCAAGGGGTATTAACTTCAGCGCATAGTGAGAGGGTGAGAGAAAGAGAACTGGCTGCTACTGACAACAGAAACGCTAACAGGTGTAGTCACAGCTGAGATCTCTAAATATCTCCGGAGGTTTCCGACAACACATTTACAGGAGAACTGCCAGGCGCTTTACTCCAACAGGTACAGCATTCACTGCCTTCATCTGCTTTACATTGTGGCGTTGCTGATTTGTTTCCAGTCCAACCCTGCGACCGTAACGTCTGCAGGTTCTCCTTTATTACACGCGAAAACGACAGCGGCGTGTCACGCTTTCTGTCATCGGGATCACGACAGAACAATGACGGGTGTCACTCTTCACTCTGCTTTCACCATGGCAGAGATTTTTTTCCCCAAGCCATCGTGTTCACACAGTCAGAGTTGGAGTGCGATGGCCTCTGAAAAGCCTCGTTAACAAACCACAGATGGAGGGATGAAGGGCGGAGGGTCAGAGACCAACTGAGACTCGCTGCTCTCATCCTCCACTCACCCGTTTCCCTCCGACACTCAGAGCAAATTTAAACTGTGACGGCTAAAAGTGTTGCTAGGGGAAAACGATCGCTGCGGACTCACTGGATGACGCAGATGGCCGCAGCGCAACAAGAAAACAACAGACTTCCAGGTACTGAACGCATCAGCATCCATTATCCGCCTGCATAGTGATCAAAATAAAACTCTTGCTACTTTTTCCATGAAATTCAGAGTTTTCTACTGCTATCTTATTCTTATACAGGCTTGTTACACAATTTGCTTTAGATTTCTGCTAAATCTGTGTCTAAATCACCTCTCTTAAAGCTACTCTTGCACTTTGCAAAACGTCCTGTTTCCAGGTTTAAATCTTTCTCCAATATCGAGGGAAGAAACAGCCAAAGTAAGCTTTTTAAACCAAAGAAGAAAAGTAGGCAGAAATTCATCTCTGAAAACCAAACAGAGACAAGTTGTCTCCAGCTTCATTTCAGCCATGGACTGGATGGGTTTTCAGATTAAATGGCTGACGTGGCTCCTGAAATGGGCAGCATTATGCTTTCCAAGCACATACAACTAACTATGTTAACTTCAGTTGCTATAAAAATGGTATATATATCAAATATGACTTAAAAGAAATTTGAGTTTGTAATTTAACGCCTTTGAATTGGGCCTCTGTTGCTTTAAAAACTCCTACTCTTTCAGGAAGTCATCACAACATGGCTCCTCTATTAAGGTCGTCTCATTCTCTGTTACATTTCTGCTTTAGTAAATGAGGGGGAAAACGATGAATACAGTAACTTTTTCAATTGAAATCATGCATTTTTCCAGAAATCTGGAGTTTTTTCTTGCAAACTGTTACTTCTCTACTAGATGATTTCAATTTAAAAAACCTGAACTGGGCAGCATTAGTATCAGTGAACCTCCTCTCTGGTCCCCTGCTGCTGCGCTAATCAAATTAAAAGCCCCTCATAATTTCTGCCAGAAGCCATGACAGCTCAGTTCGTCTTCAAATGTAGATGATTTATTTCACAATCCGAAGGACGATTTCGGCTGAGGAGTGTTAAACTACTTCAAGACTAGTTTGCTTTTAAGTAAACAAAACCCTCTGGGGCAAATTCCAACAACCAGAGCAGAGGTCAAAGTTCATATGTACAGTAAATGGAATTAATCCACTACAGCGGTCGACTGATGACACAGAAAGATAACCCAGTGGAAGCATAAATCACACCTCCGCAGAGAGAAACACGGAGCTGTGGATGGATAACGAGCTAAAAATCAATGAACTGCTGGCAGCTCGTTTACTATCACGAGTCTGCAGCATGGTCTAATGATGTGGTAGCAACACACACACACACACACACTAAAAATATGAATAACGACATGCGAGTTCACCACAGCGTGGGAGCCATGCGGTTGATTGTATTACATGATAACACGCAGTTTGGGACTCGATACAACGGAGAAGTAGTAATCCTCCGCTCCTGCTCGCAGCTTCATTCGTAATCTGAGATTTAAAGCTCTTCTTTCCAGGGAAAAAAGATTATCCACTGCTGCTTTCTTCTACTCAGACAGCAGCCAGAGATACGAGGACAGATGTGAGCGTCTGAGGAAAACGACAGGAGCAGCCAAAGGGATTCAAAGGACAGCAAGGAGGAAGTGAAGCAGATCAAAACTGGCAGAGAAAACGTGAGATAAAAAAAAGTCAAAGGTCAATGTTTGAACTCCACAAGTGGACAGTCAGAATCAGATCAGAGCTTTCAGACAACCAGCTATGTTGGAGTTCATACTGTGGCCTTTAAACAGCAAAATGTGTCCAGTTTTAAAATGTAATCACCGCGTACAGGTTGCAGTTCAGTCCTTGGCCTTTTGTTCTCATAAAGCTCATCTGAATCAATCAGCTGAGCTGCAAAACAAACAGAAACTAATCTATAAACAATCCGAGAGCAAATCTCCTACTGACATAATCCAGCAACATCAACAAAGTACAAAACTCTAACAGGGCTTCTCCAAGTGTATTATAAGCCTTTATTAGGCTTTACTTGTGCCCCCCCCCCCCCCCCCCGCCAATTCTTTTTCTTTTTTGTTTTTTTTTTTAATAATATTTCTATTTTCTTTGTTT
>NW_015113393.1:159312-193130 GCF_001443285.1 Poecilia latipinna
CTTAGCATTGCTTATTTATTTAAGTCTTTTTAAAATGTTTGCACTTTTTAAGACTTTATAATTGGTGTTCAGGTATTAATGTTACAATCTTTCAATAACACATAATTATCAAGTGATATTTCAAGTTTCTGTCAACTTTAAACAATTTTAAACTCAAAAACACTTTGGGCCGCTGGATAAATGACTGGCCAAACACCCAACCACCGGGCTTAGCAAGTTCTCTGGGGGAAACCTTGATCTAATGTTTAACACTTATCAGTATTAAATTTTCTTTTAAGTGCAACAAATTTAGATTTTGACAGATTGATAAACATAAATACAAGAGTTTTTTTTTTCAACTCAGCAAAATGTACATCAAAAGTAAAAGTGGTTTGGTGGTGTGTTTATTTTCAAGCATTTAATGAACTGGGGAAAGAGAATCCAAATATTTCAGTAACTGATCTATTAATCAAGGACATTCAAATAAATAAAAAAAATCACCAATTCCTGCCTCTGTCTCTGGAAAAAAAAACTGCTCAAAACTCATTTTACAAAGTAAATCTCAACTGTGTTTAAAACGGCGCAGTCCCATTTCTGCTGAGGGAAACCCATGGCAGCAGTTCGTATAAAACAGCTTCGACATTCATGTCTTCTCTCTCTCTCGAGGCGCCACAGCAGCTGACACATGTGTCTGACATCAGGGTCAAAGAATTTTGCTAAATGTTTTCACTTGTTTTTCAAACTTGCTTTGGGCATTTTTTAAATGGGTGATTCTACTTCCTGACTACTTTATTTTGCGGTTCTTGTATTGCAAAAAAAAAAAAAAAAAAAAGGAAAAAAAAAAAAAAGCAACAGCATATGTTTGTGTTTATAAATGACGTCAGAGGAATATGAATATGTCCAAAGATGCTTTCAGGCTGCTAGAAAGCGAGAAAGAGCAGGACTAACTTATTATGGGCAAGTGGCTTTGTTTTATCCATTTCTATTGTAAGATACAGATAATTTAAAGTGTCAACTCCATTACGAAAAAAAGCCAGAATGCAAACACCAAGGAACAAATTCACTAACTTTAAGCTTTGTGACAGCACTGTAACATTAGGCAATATTAAAACTATAAGTAATTTAGTGTGATTTTGACATAAAACATTAAAAACATGCAACTGTGGAATGAAATCTGAAAATAATAATGATGTTGTGTACAATTAAGCCACTCCTTTCTTCAGTATCTCAGTCACTGAAATATCAGAAACTATTATACTTGAAACATAATGTCCTACAAAATATGAATTAATTCACCTTCAATAAAAACTGTGCATCACTGTTACGTATTACCATTAAATCAAAACGCAGAAGGAAAGTGAACCCCGCTCAGGTAGCTCTGATCATCTCCCTCTGATTCAGACGGACAGTTAATGTTTTCATGTTCGGCTCAGTGCAGCAGCTCTACGTTAAAAGCAGCTTCAGGTTCGCTTCAGGCGAGACAGGAGAGCAACATCTGGGCTTCACTTGGACACTTTACACAGCCATTGTGAAGTGGAAAATGTAAACAGGAACAGGAAACGGATCGACGTTATAAGGTTGTGCCAAAACTTCTGGGCAGCATCAAGTTGCTGCTTTCCATGAGGCCGACTAATCGCCCCTGCTTTGTTTTTCCTGAAAGGAGAAATGTTAGTAGGTCAGACGTGCTGACGTCACTTTCCACATTTGAAGTCTGAACCGCATGTCGGCACGGCAACAGACATTTACACTCCAATTTCATTATTTCTGTCACAAAAGAACATAATTCAAAAACAGCAATGCATATATTTAGAATTCTGATGTTCTTGTCCATATTTAACAATACCTCCTCAACTAGAAGCAGAAAACTGCATCCTTCATATTTATGAGAACAATAAACAACAATTTCTACTCCAGATCCTCAGATATCGACTACATATAAATAGTCACACCGAGAGGAACCACATAGTGTACAGTCCTTTCCGTTTTTAGAAAACAAATGTTTGAGCTCTCCATGATTCACAACATAACACTGCTCTGAACTCACAGCACACACACACACACACACACACACACACAAACACACACGGCGGCGGCACAGCATACGCTCCTCCAGAGCTGAGGACGCTGAAATGTTGACATGAGTGTAAGTATAGCCCAGCGGCTTCATTCAGACTGCGTGGGAGCATTTTAAAGTGTCCCCTGGGGATTACATAACTGGACTCTGCAGGTGTTAACGGGCCGGGACTCTTCAGTTTTATAACGAGGTGTTGCATAAATACGTCCTCCGTTTAAAACAGTCCTCTGTGATTATTAGAAACGGGAAAATCCCCAGAATCAGAGACACATCGGTGTATCTAACGGCGTTAAAAACTATTTATTCAAGGAAGTATCCATACAAAACCTTATGTATTGGTCATTTTGTTAGGATTACACACTTTCCTGCCAATATTTAATACCTTTTAGCCATTTTATTGTTTAGATAGAAAAATTAATAATGGATTTACACCGTGTGAAACCTTGGTTGGAAAATAAGTCCACAAAAAGCCATGATTAGGCCAACTAACATTTGCTGACTGTTTGGTTTCAATGTAGGATATTTATTATGTTTATATAGTTTGAGTCATGACTTTTCAGTCTAACTTTTTCTATACTCTCAAACAGTAAATACTGTCCAGCAGAAAATATCTGAATCCTAATCCTTCTGTGGCTGGAAGGGAAGAGGGAAGCATGCTTCTATTGCTAAAACTCGTTTATCTGACCATCAATTCATAAAAAACTAAATTACGACATCGGGACGAGCGGCTACTGGATGGATCACCTAATATTGGACTTCTAAACCAGTGTGGCTCTTTGGACCTTCTTCAATGACAGCATATATTTGTGTTTATAAATGACATCAGAGGAATACAAATATGTCCAAACTTATTACGCCTTAATAAGTTTGACTAAAAATAATGAAGAATCATTTGATGTTTAGGTTGGAAACTGTGCATTTTCTTTGCATCTTTTTCCACAAATCTCTGGTTCCCTTTTTACCTTTTGGGCAAAAGGTTTATGTATTTGCTTAGCTCATAACCCAAAAACTGAAATAAAGTGGTGTTTCTTTCAAAGAAATGTATCAAATTTCCTACGTAGATATTTACCAAGAAATATAAGTTGTCCTTCCTAAAGGTCATTGAACATTAGCGACTCTAAACAAGTTTTATTCAGCTGGACTGACGGTAAAAATGGCTCTCAGATGTAAAAGTTGCAATCCTGAACATGTAAACAAGCAGAAGTTATTTATGAATGAATCTGTTGGAAAGTTGGATTAAACTGCAGCAGGTTTCAACGGCGAGCTCAGTGAAAACCAGCCGTGAATCAGCTTTCTATCATGTGACTCAGGGCTAAAAAGCTGCATGAGTGTTAGCCCAACCCTGGATCTCTTTAATGGGTTCAGTATCAGTGTGTTCGTTAATCCACTCTGTGTTCACACACAGATCACCGCCGCTGTGCGTCTGTTCACTGTCAGCTTAGCCCACTCCATCTGTAATCCAAAAAGCCTGGAGAGGAGGATGAACTGGATGAATGTTTACCTTTAAAAAATCTAGATTACTCACATTTTACTGCTGCAGCTTCCTCCTCATCCCTCATCTCGTGTCACTTATTCCTACAGCAGACAGAGGGAATCGCATTCCTCCGGTTGCCCTGACGACAGAGGCGGCTCGGTGGATCTGGCCTCGCACCTCGCCGTAATCGCACACAAAGTGAGTCGAAGGCGAAGACCATCCATCAGAGCCCATTCAGCAGCATTCAGTCCTCCCTCTTTGTTCAGTCTGAATGGCCCAAACAAAGCCCGGAGCTCAGCTCATGGCGGAGGACCGAGGAGCAGACGAGGTCTCGCTCTCTGAGCCGGCTCTAAAACCGGACCCGATACAAAAGCTGCTTTCTGCTATCCAGAAAGGAAGATAGGAAGCTCTGATCCAGCCTGGTGCTTTGAAGAAACTCCTAGAGTTTCTACTCCAGCAACTGAAAGTTCTGGTGATTAATCGATTTCCATTTACTACTTAAGCCGTTTTAAATAAGAAAACAAAATGTAGTAACATAGTAGAACAACTCTGCCTACTACTGCAAAAATAAAAGAACATATTTTTCGGTAACACTTTATTTGAAGGGGTGTGCATAAGACTGACATAACACTGTCATAAACATAAAGGAGTCTTTATGAATGTTTATGACTGTTATCATGAAGTGTCATTGGGTAAATAATGACACTTTTAATGCAAAGTTGCTCTAAAAGTTGCATAAAATGTCCATTAAAAATGCCAACTTTGCATGATTTTGTAAATTATGATAATTTAATGCAAAGTTGGCATTTTTAATGGACTTTCAATGCAACATTTAGAGCAACTTTGCATTAAATGTGTCATTATTTACTGAATGACACTTCATGACAACTGTCATAAACATTCATAAAGAGTTCTTTATGCTCATGACAGGTGTAATATGTTTATGACAGTGTCATGTCAGCCTTATGCACACCCCTTCAAATAAAGTGTTACCTATTTTTCTTGTCTAAGTAACGGGAGCCTGTTTACATCCAGCTGACCGGCAGGGTGCAGCAACAGGTGAAGCATCAATCCAAGACTCTGTACAGCCAGAGAAAACACTTTGGTATTTTATCTGACTTTTAAGTTACTTGAAAATTGTGGAACAGCGTAATTTTTTTTTTTTGTTGCAATAAATAAATGCTTGGCTTCCAATCCTGGTCTAAATTTCAAATATCAGCAACTGTTTTTTTTTTGCACTCTCAGTTTGCCAATACATTAATTTCAGAATACCCATTTGAACTATGATATATTTCTAAACCAACTGGGTATTCTAACAAAAGTAGTTCAGAAAAATCAATTTATATGACATGAATAATTCAAACTGCTCACCTATTTATTTAAATTTTTGTCACAGTAAGAACCGGCTGAAAATGTACTGAAAAATATTTTCAAAACATTTTCATTACATTAACTTTCTATTCAAATCCAGTGAAGTTGAGTAGAATTGAATAGTAATAATAATGTTATAAACTGTAGAGAGAGAATTTAATTTGCTTCAGTTTTGCTGCACACACAGATGGATTTGTAACTGATGGGGCAATTTATTGTTATTATTTTCGACCCAAATGAACTAAATGTGTAAACAAACTCGATGTGCCTGTTTGTAGACTGCAGCTATTTTTGGTCGTGTTGAATAAATTCCCGTTGGTTTTGTGCCAGAACAGCGAAATTAAAGCATCGGGGAAGACAAGCTTCCCTTTAAGAAGCCTGACAAACGCGCCATTTCCCAGAGGGAGCAGCGTCAGGAGCTGGGAGTCGGAAACACACCCCCATCCGCTTTCCTCCCTCCTCAAAGAGAATGAAGTCTTTGAAAGCGTCTGAAAGTGAGCCTAGCCGACGCGTGAATTATACACACACTCAGACACACATACCTGCACAAGCTGACCTTTTAGAAACCAACAGTATTGATGTCTGAATAAACCAAGCCAACACTAGTTCTGAACAAATCCTTTTCCTCGCTGGTATCAGTTCCTTTTTCACAGTGAAAGTGAGGTAAGTTTTCAGCTTCCTTGGTACCATCAGGTTGGTTGAAAACTCAAAAATCTGATCTTCCTCCTGTCAGTATTGGTGAGGCGCACCACAGAGATGAAGGAAGATATTTAAAGAGAAGCTGTATGTTCTTTGACAAGCAGGTGGTTCATTCAGGCTGCAAGAGAAAACCAGATTGTCAGCAGATAGAAGGATGACAGAGCAGAGAAAAGTAGCTCTATTTGGTGTTGGTGCAGATTATACCAAAAATAAAAACAATCAGAATTCAAAAGAAACTTCACCTTCGTCAACATCTAATACTTCAAGATTTACGGTGCCGGATAAAAGTTGTAAAATTGCAACATTTGTTATATTTTTAGCCTTTGTGGTTGGATTGTTTAACACAAACTGAAAAACGATCCAAATTATTTGAAAAACTTGTTCCCCCACTCTCCTGTAGTGGCACTACACCAAGAACCCCTGAAGAAAACAACACAAAAACGTCTAAAGAAGACAGGAGCGCAAACTTCCTCCTTCCTGAAAAGTAAACATAAATGAAGTAGCGTCAGATTTTAGCGGTTGTAAGATTTCTCTCTTGTCTTTAGCAAAAGACCACGAGGCATTTCTCCCTCCACGTTTGTTTTAGTTGTGTTTGCCCAGAATATTCTACTTCCTGCTTTTGGACGAGCCTCCGGTCAACTTGCCATTCACATATTCAATCAAACCAGCACCAGAGTTCACTGTAACCCTTCCAGACCAAACGTGTCGGCGAAGATCCAGCCAAATATTCAGTACCGTAACTCAGCCACACTTTGAGCTATTTGAAAAATTCCAACGGTTTCTGAAAGGAAAAACGTTGCGCTTTCAAGCAATATCAGGTTATTACGGTAATGTCACTTCCGCTGTAGCAGGGAGTGAATGAGGAGCGCTCTTTTAATAGGCGGTACATCGTGAAAATAACTTGCTAAATATTGAAGGTTCCAGTTCTTATGAAGAAATAGACAAATATATTTACTCACAGTACATTTAAAGAACTGCGTACAATTAAAATAAGCAAAAATATCCAGGCGGAGATTTGAAATTTAGGATTAAATAAACCGACACGTAGGTTTTTAGATGGACCAGAGCTCACTGTTTGGATCCCCACCAGAGTTCGACTGCACATTCACATGTCCCCAAACAAACAAGACTTACAAGACAAATGAACTACAGTTCAATTAAAGCAGACTAAACAGGGCTGGTGTAAAACAAATACTTTTTCAGAGCACTGTATGTGTTGAAGTACGAATCACTGGATAAATGAAGTATAAAGAATGAATGATTGTTTGAAAAAGTGACGTTTTAATTTTGGCGGGTCATGAAGCTCCACTTTTATCTTTTCTTAACCAAACCACCAGGTGCTGACTTGCAAAAATAAAATCCACTCGTGTGGTGCCTTTGAGCAAAACTTCCTTTCACATCAGAGCTGCTCAGCAAAAAACTGCTTCCAGGTGCAAACAATGGAGAGATGCGTGGCCAACCACACGCATCCCCTGAGCGTTGACTAACGAGGGAGGGAAGGACCACCACCAGCCACTGAATGGCTCATAAAAAGTGTCATCAGTAAAAAAAAAATGTCAGTACATGTTCTGCGTCCCACAAGGATACCTGCAAAAACACTCCCCGCCGATGTCTCACACCACTGCAGCACTTCTCACTGTAATTCTCAAACCAAGTGCGCCCAGAAGCGTTTATTTGGGGCTTTTAAAATTGCTCCACACTCAGCAGCTGTCAATTGCAAGGCAGCACAAAAACAGAGCACTTCAACGCCATTAAAACCCACTCCTCGTTCAAAAGTAAGCTTGATATGTCTGATTCCAAAACCGGGACAGAGAGGAATCTATCTGTCATCTTACTCAACGTTGAGGAGCTGCAACACCGACACAAGCAGGAGATGCGTGGCAGTCATACTGACCGCTGGCTGCCGTCCAACAAGGAGCACGGCTTGGGGAAATGGCCCACTCCCCTGGTACCACTTAAACGCCCAATCAATATCCAGGGATTTTATGGTGTGCAATAAAGAAGTGACTTAATCGTCTGCTACTCAAATAACCAACTGTTGAGGCCAAACCTTAAAATAGATAACACTTGTGTGTTGTCTCCTTACAGACTAGAGGAGATACAAACGTATGTTTATGGCAGACTGCGGGAATCTGGATGAAATACATCAAAAAAGGACTGGGTTGAGCTGCCAATTTGGGTTATTTCTTGTCAGAATTCAAATTTTCAAACTTCCTTAAAGTCCTTATTTGTCCTTTTTATAAACACCAAGGATTACTATGAATTTACGGCAGATATTTTTTCAGTGAACAGGCTTGTGATACAGAAACTGTAAAAACTGGAAAGACCAGAAAGAGGCACGGAAAAGCAGACGGGATTTATAGATCGATGATGGACAAACAGAACAATGGATGGTTTGATGGACAAACAGGTACGAAGACTCAAACAGAGCAAAGCAGGAACAGTTAAATTGGTGTACAGATGGACACCAATAGGCAAGTGAAAGGGCAAACTATTGGATTGTTGGGCAAACAGACAAATAAATGGGTTAATGAATAAACAGTTGGACTGAGGGGTAAATAGAGTGAACGAATAGACACATGAATGGATTTCAGGGCAAATAGACGGACTGATGGAACAAATTGATGAACAAATTAGTGGAGAAACAGAGAGGCACATTAATGGACTGATGGACAAAAAGCACAGACTACAAGTGTCAAACCCTGGTCCCCAAGAGAAGATGTCCAACTTTATGTTTCTGCATCTACACACCTGATTCACAAGGACATTAGCAGGTATTTCAGTCATTAGATTCAGATGTGTAGGACTTTTGTCATAGAAAAACAGAGTGTCCTCAGTCAGAGGCGCCTTCAAATTCACTGTAATACAATCTGCTATAGGAGAACCTTCTGCCCACATCCAGCACCATCTACTACAATAACTCTTTAACAAATGCTGAATTAATGAGTTACAGCAACATTTAATTTCCCTTTGGAATCAATAAAAGTACTTTTGAATTGATCTAAATCCATACTGTGTAGTTCCTTGTAATATCCCGTCAATTCATGTTTTACATGTAAGTACTTATATTACACATCATCATCAGCTGTTTTAAGATGTGGCTAAATTTTGATCTAAAAACAAATTAACTTTGGCTTAGAGATAAAAATCAAAAATAAAAAAACCATCAAAATATGTGCAAAATACCAATATATTGGTGTTGGTAACTGGCTGATGTGTAAGGAAGAAAAAAAACAAGAATACATTTTATGTAAATGAAGATCGTCTTTTTCGAATAAAACACGTCAGGACCTGTGGTTGGCGGAAAGCGGTAGACTGTAGAAACTGGCTTTACCAATACACATCATGTCAATGCCAAAACATCTGTCTCTGTAATGATATCAGGGAGTAAACGTTGGTTAGCTTACGTTTGACAACTTCGTCAGCAGCAGAGAAAGCCATATTTACCATTTTCCAGCCGTTAGAGTCACCGTATCCCCACTTCTCCTAAACTTTTCCGCTCAAGCAGGTCCTGGCATAATAATCAGAGAACTCGGACTGGATCCCCCGTTTCGCTGTCCGCGGTTTCAAACGTGACAGTTGACATGTTCGGAGCAACAGATGCCATCACGGCAACGGCCGCCGCGCTCCTGCTGCTGCTGGAAAGCGACCAACGGCAGAGAAGATACGCTCCCTCCTCTCTGAGCTGCCCGCCGCGGTAACCACCTCAGCCCAGCGAGCCGGAGAGACACAGTGTGTGTTTAGGCCCCGCCCTCCCCTGCAAACGGGAGGGAGGGGCTGCGGAGTATATCGAGTACACCCGAATTTATTTAATTCTCTTGAAGAAAATATGAAAATGTCCGGAAATGTCCGGCCAGATCCATAAAATTTAGATAAAAAGAAGCAAAGACAAGCTGGGGGGAAATATTTTTAAGGGATTAGGAGTACCACAAAGGTGCGATTGAAACCATAGAGCAACAAAAAAATGCATAACAAAATAAGAAATTGAGCAAAATAGTCTAAAAATGTAAAAATAAATAAATAAATAATGAAAAAAAATGCTTTTAAAAAATACATGGTCTGACTTTTAACCGCATGAAATATTTTTGTAATTTTTCAGCAAAATTTGTCTATTTTCTATTATAACAAGTTTAAAGATACATTTTAACGAGCACTACTTTCTTTTAGTAAGTGTAAGTAGACACAGACGTACACACAAAGAAACAGAGTTCAGTACAAATGGGACAAAAAAGATTAATTGAAAGCACTCAATAAATATATAAATATATTGGGGTTTGTGAATTAATATTCACTCATTTTAAAATGATTATAATTTAAAAATGCATGACTCATTTCTCCACAGTAAGGTCATTACGATCACTCAAGGCTATTGAAATGAAGAACATTTAAACCAAACTAAGTTTTTCCAGAAGAAGAAATGCACTTTCTACGTTTCAAAAACATATTCAGGGACTGCACTTGAACTACACACCTAATCTGTCAAAATAATGAACCTTTTCGCTAATGAGGATCGTGTTCTTGTCTCAGAGAAAGAAAAACACTCAGAAAATTGTTGGCTTGAAAACTGCTGTTCAGAATAATTTGGTAAATCACATTAGGGATAAAAATAAGTCCATGTATATATTTTAACAGGAACAAACCTTATCTGATGAAGAAAACCTGCTGAAACACAAACTAGATTAACGGACTTTGGTCATAAAGCAACATAACAACAACAGATATTATCCTACTATTGATTTCTGAGGGTTATTGTTTACGATGTTGTTTTTGTGATCACTGGTTGAAACATGTAAACATGACACCAACTTTTTATGTGGACCAAAACAATGGTCAAATTACTCCGCAAAGGCCCAGGGGTTTGAGCCATAAATTATTTAAAGACACAGTAGCTCTCCTTTCAACACAATGATAAACTCTCCAATTAGTTTAGATGGTTATTGTGCCTGTCATACGATAGTTTATTGTCCAAACACACATTAAAAATTCATCCTCAGAAGATGAGACCTCTGGTGGAAACTCTGAAATTTAATTTAAAAAAAAACAAACAAAAAAACACTTGGTATAATCACTTCCTTCAACCCATCCATTGTCACTTTTCTTGCTTTCTTAATTCATACGCAGACCCAAAGCCCACTTTACAAGAACAGCAGGTGAGTCAGGTGCCTGTTAATCTTTGAGACGGATGTGCGAGTGTTGACAGGTTACGTGCTCCAAGGCCCGGTGATTCAGCCTGCAGGCCACAGAACAGCACCTGGTGCTGAGGCGGCCTGCAGGGCAAAAAGCTCTGCCACGGAAATTTTAATCTGATCCCAGCTGAGTCAGTCTGCGTAATTTCTGTTGGAGCCTGAGTGCATCTCTAGGCGGCTCTTTGCTTCTCCCAGCTGCGATGAGTCTTTATTACCTTATTCGCTCTCTGTCCATTTCTCCTGGGTATTGGAGTATGAAATTCATGCTCATGAAGAGGAGTGTAAATAGGTAGAAGGCTGGGAGTTAATTGCTGCATTTAATTATGTGCAGATTGGAGCACTCTTTGTACTTTAAAATTGATTTGTCTGAGAGAAATCATCGGATGTGGGCTCCCAGGAAACAACTTCAGCCTCTAAGTGCCGTTAAGAGCAGCTCTCTGCAGAGCTGCACGACACTTACAGGCAGCAGGAGTGGAAAACAATAACTAGAGAGCTATTTTCCCTCCTGCTTTGGCTCCATGAGAGCAAATAAAAGCACAAACACCACAACTATTGATCAAAACAATCCTCATGATCAACAGAACTAGAAACTGGGTATTTTTTTTGTTCCTTTATGCTATGGCTGGACAATAAATCGATAAAATATTGCGATATCAGTAGATAAAACGATATCTGATGGAATATTCAATTCACTGAACTCCAAACCAGAACTGCACAGAATTCTGGGAGATGTAAACAGCTCAACTAACTCACTCAGTCCCTCACTTTTTGGTTGCCTAGCAACTCACTCACACTTTAGTTGCCTAGCAACAACTTGCTGAGTAACTTGAACAGCAACAGTTTCAGGTTTTGCCACTGTGACTCATAACTGCTTAAAAATAAAAAAAACACAACAATGTGGAGAAAATCGCCAATACTTGATACTCCCTCTGAAACCACTTATAACTGCCTATTTTAATAATTCAAACACAAAATATACCTTAATATGGATTAAAACACACATTTTAGCACTATTGCTGACGCTAACAGCGTTTTTTTTTCTCCGCCCTTGACAGGTGCAGCCAATCAGAACAAAGGAAAGTGAATGGTGCTCCTGGATTGGCTGATTTGAAAGCAGCAGCCAATAGCGCATCAAGTAGAAATGTGTGAAGTTATTTTAGCTTCTGAAGTTGTATTTTCTTCTACAAAAAAAAAATCTGCAAATATTTATTTTCTTGTTTCTTTGTTTTATGTATGTACAATTTTTATTTGTTCTTCTTTAAATAGAGTTTAAAAGGTGAGTGAGATTAAATAGCTTTCTACTTCTCCCTACCTCATTTCTGAACAAATGGTTATTAAAAAATATATTGTTATTTGAATTGTGAATATGTTTGAAATACATATGAAAAAAACACCTCAATTCCACACTGCAGCAAATGCGCAACAGAACGCAATAAAATAGCATTTTATACACAAACCATAAGTGAACTGAAGGATCTCTGTCAAGAAATGTGAACAAAACTGCAAACCTTTATGTTTAAATAGAGCATACTTCACTTTTACAGCGACTGTAAATGTTGGGAATTTACGACCACCAATGGAGGCCAAAACTCACATGTGCGTCAAAGATTCAAGCACTTGCGTGTATTTCTGAATTCCACATTGCATATCACATAACACTATTGTTCTCTTTCCCCCATCATGAATGTTTGTGTTCTTTATGGACTTCCTGCCTCACTTCCTGTCTCTTTCTTAGAGGGAACATCCAGTTTGACCTCAGAAACACCAGAGACGTCTGGAACAGAGATCTGCAGTCAGTAATCTGTTGGGCATAGGATCAGGATGTTGTAATGCACTCGAGGAAAACCTGGATGTTCATCCATGCAATAATGACTATCGGTTAACTGTTTATTTGTGCAATGGCCAATTTTTAAAGTGTTCAGAGAAAAAAATCTGTGGGGATGAACTCCTTGGCCTCAAAGTTATGTGAAATTATCTGGACGTAGTTATTAGGTATAAATGAGAATCATTAGAAGAATGAAGAATTCATTATTCTTTATCGTATTTTGAACCCAAGAAGTGGTATTTGTGGTTTCTCTAATTGTTCTTTTCAATCTAAAACAACTTTTTAAATCAGGAGTGTCAAACTCATTTTCATTTTGAACCACATCAAAATCATGAATCCTCTTAAAGGGCCGGTTGCACCAGAATGCATTGATAAAACCCATTAAGAAACGGTTAAAATATTAATAAGGAACTGCCTCCCAATTCGATGCGGAATATATTTTACCACTAATAAAAGTCCCTCCAGGATTTTGTGATTTTTTTACAATAAAAATCACAGATTTTTTTGGTACTAATTTAGAGAATTTTGAGAGTTTACGCTTATCTATGACGTTAAATGTGACTTTTTGTTACTTGGCACATCGATCACGAGCTGTAACCTGACATTAAGTAAAGCAGTGGAGTAAAAATAAGACATACTGCCACATACTGATCAGGTATTTAATACTTAAGTAGCCATCTAGATATGTTTTTGCTCTAGCTTGAGTGATTTCTTCTTTCTTTAGAAAAAAAATACATCAAAGTTGTGATATTCTTGATGAGTTGCTTTTTTATTCCAAAGGAGTCATTCAGAAAATGTAGCAACAGATGTTTCTTTCCGTCTAAAAACGGACATTTTTAATTGATTAATTACTAACTTCAGAGCTTCCCCAGTTTGCAAATCGAAGGTCCATTAATCTCCCCGTGTTGACATCATTCCTGCTCTGCGACGTCACTGCCTGCATCGGTTCCTCTACCTCTGGGTTTTTCAACCAGCATTTAGGTGAAGATCAAAGTGAGAAGAGAAACTGGGAGCTCAGTGATACGTCAGGCAGGAAGGGAAACTCTGCAGGGCAGACTGTTCAGACATGACCACCAAATAAAACTCAAACACCAGCTTTAAACAAATATTCCCATCAAACTGCAAACCCTCTCTTTAAGAGACAAGAGAGGGTTTATTCAATAACTGCTTATAGAAATTTGCATTCAAGACGGATGAAACCTGCTGTAATGTCATAGTAATTTTAAATTCAGTCACCGCTGTGGGAATGTGTCAATATCCTGCAGAGCACAGTAGCAGAATAATAAAACTCTCTTCTGGGTGGATGTTAGCATTAGCATAACTCCTCTTTCATTCCTGGTGTCAAACAGGCTAAGGACAGATTTCTCACATGTTTAATCAATGAAATTAAAAGATAGACATCCACTCATATCATAACTGGAGGATTACTGGAGTTAATACATCTTAAAATAAAGCAACATTTTCTCACTGCAGCTCTTTTTTAATCTCTCCTCAAATGGGAGCGCTCCTAATAAAGCTGCCAAACCTCTGCACATTTTATCATAAGTCAGTGCCAGACATTTAATTTTCTTTCAGGACGTTCCTCCCTCTCGTGTGAATTTCTCTTCCTGTCCCTATCGCTGTTGATTTTATCACTCCTCTCATGACTTTTCATTTTATATTAAACTGAGGTCTAAAAATATATCATCCATACCTCAATACCGCAAAGTTCCTCCATATCTTCGTTTCTCATCACAGAAAGTGTTGATTTCTCACATTTTGAGCGAGAAGTTATTTTTCTAAATGTCTCAGAGTGGAAAAGATATTTTTCTGTTACATCCCGGGGCGGTTAAGAAAGCGTGGGTGACTCATGCTTTTAATGTCAAACTGTGGGTCAAGAGCAGGTCAACTTGTCATCATCTTTGCTGCCCTGCAAAAGTCAAAATTTAGAAAACTTTGGGAAAGGACACTCAAGTTGTCCAGAATTCAGTAAAAGTCACAAGACGAATAAATCTTTCCAAAGAAAGTAATTTTTGTTTAATTTACTGTACTCTGCAGGAGTGACCAGATGTTTGCAGGTTTCAGCAAATTAAATTTAAGATTAAAGGCTGTTTTAATACCAATGTTGAGTGAAGCAGAAGCTTGAAAGAGCAATAAATAAATAAAAGGAATGGTTAGGAGAGCTGTATTACAGTCAACAAAAAAAACCTCTACGGCCTTAAAACTCACAATGCCAACGTTAAAAGGTTGGGTTTTTTTGGGTTTTTTGCAGCTAGCCTCATGTGGGTTAGCAGTAGAAGTCAGCAAGTGTTAAAAATTAACTTCGTCCAACCAACTGGCGACAAATTTGCACTTACTCCTGATATACACAAAAAGCTAGCTAGCTAGCTAGCTAAAAAGCTAGCAAGGCTAAATTAGCAGCTGGTTAGCGTTAGCCTCAACCGCCTCAAGTCAGAGAATGAAACGAAGATGTTTAGATACAACCTAAACTTCTGTCCAACATATTTTAAATTAATGTATTCTTAGAGGATACATTAATTTAAAACCCATTAATATATTCTAGCCAAATTACATTTTAAGTGAAGGGATGCTAACGCTGATGCAAATGAGCAACATTATAATCTAAGGCCTCCAGTCTACAGTGCTTTACAAAGTTTTTCACTCCCCTTCAATTTCTTTGCATATTGTCAAATTAGGATTTTATGTGACAGAACAACACAAAGTAGTGTGAAATTGTATATTTATTTTCAAAATATTTCAAAACTATAATAAAAATCTGTATATGGAAAAATGGGAACAAAAAAGCTATAAGAAACAAATTTTCAGTTTGTCATAAATCATGTAGGGGACACAAAAGACAAACAAATATCGTTTTGACAAAGAAATAAAATTAATTAACTAATATTTCTGATGGTTTAATGTATTTAGTTATTTCATGACAGTCATGCTGGCAGCTGATTAGAGCAGAAAATGTTACACCAAGGGACAGTCATAACTGACCAACTCATAGATTTTTTACAGATCATCCCCAACTGTCAAGCCCATAATACTGAAAGAAAAGGCACGTTTATCCATGTAGCGCATTTCTGCAACAAGACAACTGAAGGCACTTTCCGTGATGAAACATTAGAGTACACTGAAGCGACAGTACAGGAAAGGAAAGCTGGACTCTACTAAAATTAATCGGATGAGTTTCTTAATATCTTACTGAGACCTTGGACATTTAATCCTGGAATAGTGAGGCTGACTTTTTAATTTTCTTTATGTGTTTTTGAAGATTCAGGTCTGAGATTTCAGTAGCTTTTAGCCTAAAAAGCTACAAACTTCATCTTTAGGTCCAAAAATTACTACTTCAGTTTTTTTTTTTTTTTTTAAGAAAAGTTATGCCGCATCTACACTTTGATTTGTTCTAAGAATCCGTTCAGTGCTTGAATAGGTTCATAGTTAGCTGTGTACCATCTGCATATTTCCGCTCCTGGTCAAAACAACCAATCAGAGCCAGGAGGAGGGTCTTAGCGCTGTCAATCAATCTCATGTATGTACTGCTAAATGTGCTACTGGTAGAAAAACAACTTAAAGTTACAGAAAAACTGTTTATCTGTCATGAATGAATGCTAACTAGTTTACCACTATGATGTGGTAAACTAGCTGTAGCTTAGCAAAGAGCAAACAGGATTGGCAGTGCTAAGACCCTCTCCCTGGCTCTGATTGGTTGTTTCTGACTGAAGTACTTCTGCAGTTAGCACTGGGAGAATTTTTTCACAGATTATCTAACTTATATTATACTACCATCAAGAAAATTGTAACAAAAATGTGAAAAACACATTTAAGTGGAGCTTTAACGCACTAACATGACAAAAAAAAATTAGAAAATGATAACAAAAAAAAATTGTTCATAATAAAGCTGTTTTGTTGTTTTTTTTAAGATTGCTTAACATGAAAATGGTCACATTTGTGAATCTTGGCCTCCGAAGGCAACATTTCATAGAACTACAAAGTAGTAGTATGTACACCAGGCAGAAATAATCAGTCTGACATGGTATCATCAAACGCTCAGAGGTCAGCTGTCCTGTCTGTTGTCCAACATCACTAAATCCTTTCCAAGAACACCTCGTCAGCTGCAGCAGACGAGGTGAGAGCGTCGGTTATCTGTTTGTGATGGCGCCTGTCATTGGGTTTGACGGATCAGGTAGAGGACAAAGAGGCTGTGAAGTTGATTTGTTGGAGACCAAATCTAAACTCTGAAAGCTGTCACACTGGGTCAGAGTTTCCATGTTTCATTCTTATCTGGCCTAGCACAACATAGTATTTTAGTAAAACTCTGATTTACAAAGAAAAGGGAGCTGAAACATAAAATCCATCAGGTTTGCCTTGTATAAATAGACACAAACATTATCCTAAATGTTGATGATTTTTCTATTATTTTTGTCTGTAAGGTTTTCACCCAGAAAATCTGCTAAGCCTGGTGGTTGGAGCACTTGGTAGTCATTCATCATTGACAGCCCATCAGTTTTTTTTGAGTTAAAATTTTTTTTAGGTTGACAAAAAAATGTGAAAATTATCACTTGATAATCTGTTGTTGAGATTAATACCTGAGCACCAACTATAAAGTCTTAAAAAATGCAAACATCTAAAAAAAAATTAATTAAATAAGCAATGCCAAGCCTGGTGGGGACACAAGTAAAGCCTGGTGGCCCGCCAGGCTTATAATACACTGGGGGAAACCCTGTGTCTGGATCTAGATTCTTCATTCGTCACAAACCTTTGCTTTATTTAGTTGAGCTTACTCAAAGGGTGAATCAAAGAGTAAAAGTTACTGAATGTTTGTTTTAATGAATCCTTTCTGTTGTACTTTCTGTATTTTTAACAGGCAGTGAAAATGTCACCAAAGGATTTGTTTAATGCATCAACCTGCCAACCTTGAGCCAGAAAAACAACTTTGTGCCATTTTTTATTGCAGTTAAGGGCCACAAATGGCCCCCAGGCTGCACTTTAAGCACCCCTGAATTACTGGGAACCGCATCCCCCACGCTTCTGCCAAACTCATCCTTCCATTCCCAATGCAAAAGCAACCAGAAGAAGAAGAAGAAGCTCCACTGCTCCTCCTCCTCCTGCTAATCCTTCTGAGCTCTTTTCAATCTGCACAATAGCATTTTGCTCTTTAGGTTCCCTCCTCTCCAGCCGACTCTTTTGTTCCCACCAGGCAGGGGAACTAAATCAGTGGCTGAGCCAGGGGATGTGGGAAAAAGGCTAACGGTAAATCTAAGCAGATGCGACTCCGTTATTCACTTAGCTTTATATGCTGGAGAGTTTTATTTTGTTACAGTATTAGTGACCTTGATACAGTTGTTATGGAGAAGAAAAAAGGGGGAGAATAAATCTGGTTTTGAATAAGCCGGAGCAATGACAGTGAGAATAAAAGGGGTTTAAATCTGAAGAGTTAAAAAGAAAATGCTCTTCAAACTTAAAATTATGTCATGTAAAAAAATTTCTTTAATAGATTGGACAAGAGGATGTGTCAGCTCTTGAACCCGACATCTACATATTTTGAACTTTTTGTCATGTTACAACCAAAATGTTTGATGAATTTTATTTGGATAGAAATCCAAAAGTGTGATGTAATATATAAAGCCAACTGCAGTGTAACAGGATTTTATTTTAATATCAAAGATGTGATTACGTTTGTCAAATTACTTATTCTTTGATTTTATTTTGTTCAGTCAACAAGTTGTTTCTTCAGAGATTTATTGGTGTTTTAAGTCTTGGCAGTTGGTGGTTACCATAGTAACGGTAACTGACAGCTCCTCCCCCTTTTCCTGTTGCCGTCGGTAACTGTGGAATGTGTTAGAATCAGCTCTGTGTCTTTAAAAGAGTTATAGTTTATCATATATTTTAGACAAATTTAGTAATTTTCGGTGTTTCATGAGTAATTTTGCTGTATTTTGTATACGTTTTTAACTGTTATTATTATTAACGTTGTCCATTTTAGTTACGTTTAACTTATGTTAACTGCTGCTAACTGCTAACTGGGAGTTATTGCTTTGTAGTTTGTTTAGGGTTATTTATTGTACCTTATTTAATATGTAGGGGCAGAAGCTGCTGGACTGATGTTAACCACCAACTTGATTTCCTATTTAGAATAAATACAGTGAACCTGAACGTGTTTGTCGAGAAGTCAACCTACTGGACCTGAGACGAACATAGAAGTGTGTAAAATGTCACCAATTAAAAAAAAAAAAAAGGAAATTAATGTTACCGTTTTAGCTGATTTTGCTGCTGTTTAGACTGTACAATGACTTCTGGAAAAGAAAAATGTTTTGTTGTTGACTTTACATCCAGAAATCACTTGCTGCGTTTTTGTTGGTTGTAAAGGAGGCTCTACTAAGGCTTTTCAAAGATGTACATTTGTATAATTGCGTTTGTTTGGACTAAAGTGACAAGAGGCCTTAAAACAGCTCAAAAAGGCAGAACTGACCAGACTAAAACCTCATTAACTCAGAATTAGTTTGTGCAAAAAATGTAGACCTACCCTAACCTGTTCAAGGAATCAAAATAGGTCACCTTTAAACCGCTTCAATCTGTATGAACTATTCATCAAAGAAAGAGGGATCTGCAAAAAAAATTCTGTTACTACATTTATTCTCACATAATGTGGCCTTTCTTGGAAAATAAAATTGCTTTTTGCCATTTCTGTGGGTTCCTGCTGCTTCAGCACTCAAGCAGTTTCACTCTGTCTCTGACAATCGCTGTTCATTGTTATGCATGAAAAACCTGTGGCTCGCCTCGAGTCAAGCTGCTCCAGTAATCACATCTCAGACCACTACAAGCCCATTCAAATAGTTTCTTTCAGGGAAACACGATGAGGGTCTAAACTTATTTCATTTCACATCAACAGAAATATGTTGACTCCTTCAACATGCATGGCACCAAGCAGGGATGTTTAAAAATCAGTGCAATAAATCTATTGACAAGAAGCCGCTTTTAGTTACTTTTTTTTAATCAGGGGTCACAATTAAATGTTTCAAACCAATTTTTACATGCTTTCTGATATCATTAGACTCCAGAAATAAGCTGTAAGACATTTTCAAGCTTCATAAAAAGAAGAGCTGGACTTTTTCAGCTGTGTTTCTTGAAAATAAAACAATTTAAGCTGATAAAATAAATATGAAAGCTCCAGAGAAATAACTGAGTTTCTGATCAACCTCAGCATCAAAATCCAATATGGCTGCCACAAGTGACGTGGACTTAAACTTTTAATCATCGTCTCAAGCACAAATACTTCTTAAAAATACGAATCACAAAAAAGTGTCATTTGTATCACTAAACTACACAGTTACTTAATTTAATCTTCAAATTAATTCCTATTTATTGATACTATAATTGAACAAAAAGTGGAGAAAATAGTAAAGTTTAACTATTCCAGACAGTTTTGGAGGTTTTTAAACATCATTAGTTGGTATTTATCGTGACAACAATAAATCAGAATTCTTATCGTACTGAGAAATTTATCATAATAAATTATAAACAATACAATAAATGCCCACCCCTTCGGCCATGTGTTTAAAGCTAGTGTTAGCTGCGATATTAAACCATTTATTTGCACTTTCAGTTCTTTTTATCTCAACGAATCATTTGCACAACCTCTTAATTTGGACATGTTCTTTCAGTTATACATTTCTCTTACTCTGACTTTAGTAGATCAGTATTTGGAAGCGTGGCAAACAAAAACTGAACGGCTTTGTTCAATTCATTGCTAAAACTACAGAAACACTACAATTCTTAAACAGAACATCAACATCATTGTTCACAACTTCTTCTTTTGTTTGCTGACTGGCCTGATCGAAATTCATCATGAGAGAAATCCAACTCAATGGGAGAAATCCCAGACAGAAAAGTGAAGGGAGATGAGAATCGATTGGAATTAAATTAAGATTGGTCGTCCTAATAAATCTAAAACAGAAAAGTTTGGTCTGATTTAATTCCTGAAAGTAGGGAAAAAATAATTATGCAGAGTGTGTACACATGAGATTTAAATTGTATTAAAATATGCTGAGGCCTGGCTGGTAACCAAAACTATTTGTTTAGCTTTTATTCATAACTTTAATGAACCAAACCCTGCAGCTACACCACAGCATAAGCAGATGTGACCCATTGAGTCCCTGAATGCTTTCATAGGATGCTGAGGGCACCAGAGGCGGCTTGAAATAAACATCTAAGGGGTCACGCTTTGAAAGCATGCGGGGGAGGTTTGCTGGGACAGCTTTCATGTGTCGCTGTCCCTTTGCAGGCCCGAGTCACTGCCCACTCGGCACCAGCAGCTTGTGACATTTCAGCTGCTTTGTCTTCTCTTCGAGCGTTTTAAAAACCCTTCTGTAGTTTTATTTCAACATAAAACGGCAAATGTTGGGACATGGAGGGTAATGGAATTGGAAGACAGAGATGTGATATTAAAAAAATGAGAGGTCAGAGATAAAAATAAACAGCTTAACTGGTATTCAAAATGTCAGAAAGCTAAGCAGAGAAAACGCCAGCATGGTGACTAAAAATGTCTGCTAATTACAGAGATGGCATCATCTAATTGAGGCATTTTTGTGCAACAAAATCGGTTCAACTAGGTTAGTTGTTTTTCTTGTGTCTCTTTTGTAGATAATGCTAATTAACAGAATCATTAGTATTTTATTTTTATAGAAAGTGATCACTAATTTTGTCTTATTAGTGCATCTTTCCTGGATAATGTGGCTAATCACAATTTCTTGAAGTAAATATACCTTCACATATTGCATTATTCTGTTTCTATATTAACTAGAATATCTTGTAAAATGTACTTTTTACTTTTTTAACATATAAAGTACTCCTTGTAAAGTGTCTATTCACTCCGAGGTTTTGATTTGGTTAAGTTTCCTTAGATAAAAAACGTTTAAACCACTTTGAATAATAAACTAAACGTGATTGACAACTGGGATCAATTTGAAATGTAGGTAATGGACTTGAAATTTGTCTGTGAAATTTGACTTGTATTGTGCTTTAAAAATAAATTGACTTAAATTGAAATTTTAAAAAAAGGACAGAAACGATCCAAACAAACTTCAACAAATAATTCTGCAGCCAAAAGTTTAATTGTTTTTGGGGAAAAATGAGAATCTAGATCAATGTGTCATTAGCAAAACGTGCAATGTGATGACAAGAACCAAATTATTAATTAAAGGTGTTGAATTTCAATAAATAATATTGTTTCTTAGAATTAACCAATGAAGATAAGCTGGAAAAGACAAGTTGGGGATGTACCAAGGATGTTAGCTTCAATGAGACTGCCTCTGTTTAAAATAAAAAAAACTTTTTTTCTCTTTTCTGAGTCGGTGGCTAGAGGCTACGAGAAAAAAACAAGGTTATATGTTAATGAAGATGAAAACACACAAACACACACATGGCTATGTCGGTGTTTGACTAAACTGGACAAGTCAGTGAACAAATCCTCTTAAATGCAGCATAATGCTGCTTATACATGTAGATAGAAAATGCCCTTTTTCTCTGTAGCTTGGCCAATTTGAGAGAAACAGTGTTGAAAATTATATTAAATTATAGGAAACTGGATTTATTGATTTAGATTATCAAAAATGTAATTTTATAAATAGTTATTGCGATGAAATAGGGTAAAGGGATCAGAATCACAACTGTACACAGTTATCCTGGTGCCTTTTGATTATTTTATCACTTTCAGGCATAATAATAATAATAATAATATGATCACATGATTAATCTAATTTTGACTTGTATTTTTTGATATGTAATCCTCATGTATTATATATGCACTAGAAACAGGATATTGCTACTGGTATTGTGTTTGCTTGACATTAGGGTCACAAATATAAAAACAAAATAAAAATTAAAACTTTCTATACAAATTTTTTTGAACTGCAAATACATATAATTTATCCTACTTTCAAAAGCTTAGATGACTCTTCTAAATAATTTTATGTTTCTTTAATATGATGTATCTAGTTAAAATCTGTCTAATTTGAAATAAACTGCTAACTGCTAATAGCTAAACATGCTACAAAAATTTAACACTTTGTTGTAATTTCTGAAATGGGTCATTGAATCTGCAAACTTAAATTTAATTTAATCATTTAATGGCATTTATTTATTTCCTTGTCTTTCTTGGTCATTTTTTAAAGACTGAAGCAACTGCTTCATTAGGAAACACTTCAAGTTAGCAATTAGCGTGCTAGCAAAAGTACAGTTAGTGTTTAGCTAACGCTTAGCATCTAAATAGACAGTTTTCCCTAGATCTGAGACCAATTTTAGTTAAAATTTATTATGTGAACACAAATAAATCTCTAAATAAAACAGTTATGATTCATCACTCGGTGAAATGTGAACACTTTTTTCTTATCGTAGCTTAAGTTTGTATTTTTTTTTTTTTAGCTTGAATAGCTAAAGCTTTTTATCCATATCTATAATCTAGTGTTAGAGACTTTAACAGCTGGTTTCTAGGGCAACCAGTCATGCTGTATTTTTATTTTTAAATATTTCTATGAGTGTTGATTGCTTCTGCACAGTGAAATTTATGTGTCTAATATCTTTTGAGAGTCCCGATTTACATCATTTTTTTCCACCATGTGGATGTGATGGACACCCAGAATAAATTGTCTGGAGAGCAATTACCGGAAAAATACTGTACGAGTAATTAAGTGAAAGCAATCAGTGAGGGAACATAATGAATCAGAACCAGCATGAAATGCCCCATTTGTAAGAGAACATAATTAGTTTGTGGAAGAGTGACGCAAAAATGTGAGGCCTCATTAAAACATCATGTCTATCATGACAAAATCAATTATGTCATTAAAGACAGGATATCATGATTAATGTGTTCACTTTTTTTAAGTAGAGGCTTTAATTTGATTTTGATTTGCAGGTGTTTAAAATCAAATCAGCAGCTCGCAGTCCACCAAGCAGAAAAAGTTGCTTTGTTCTCCTTCTGAATGCTAATTTTGAGTTTGGCATCTCAAAAAAATATCAAAACGATGACTCATGCCTGCATGTAAACTTGCAATTAAAGCGTGCTCAGGTTTTTTCTGTTCCTTCCTGAGAATGCTGATCTTAAGCTACAGGGTGATTCCTAAGCCGACGGGGAAGTTTAACAGGAAGTGGATCGCGCCAGTTTTCCCCAGAAGCCGAAGACAACTGACAAACAAGTTTGACCTCACTAAAAGCAAAACTCGCAGGCAGGAGAAGCACTTCACTTAATCAAAAGGAGTTAGAAAAATAAATGTTTCCGGCTGAACATAAAATCCTCAAAGAAAAGCAATAACTCTCAATTAGCACTAACACAAACGCGCAAGAACAGAGAAAAATGTCTTTCTGTCTCTCCGGGACAAATTCATTTAAATTAGCCAATAACTCAGCATCAGATGGACAATATCTGGATGAAGATAAACTTTGGTAATATGTGATTTGTATCACTAAACTGCACACAGTAATTGAATTTAGTCATATTTTCAAATGTTCAATATTTATAGACACTTTAATTGAAAGAAAATTGTAAATCTTGACAATACAAACAATTTTGGGATTTTTAAAATGTCCTTATTTGGACTTTATTGTGATTGTAAATGAAAATCAGTATGGAGGAATATTATGGTATGTTTGGTCGTAAGAGAGATGCCTGTACAGGTTAATGAATGGAGAACAAAAAACCAGGAAATGGAGCTTGAACTTTCATCCAATGTAAACTAGTTCAGATCAAAACTTTGATTTCTTGGAAACTCTGGCTGAGCTCATAACTGAAAATGCCTCCATATATCTTATAGGAAGCAGAAAATATGCTTCCTATAAAATCTGGTTCTAACAGCTGGTACTAATTCTGAATTACCAGGAAGAGCAGCGAGCAGAAACGCTCAGATGTACAGATGCTGACAGGAGCCCAAGAGTTTCTTAGAACTATGCTGTTATTTTTGATGATATGCAGAAAAAAATGAAGATTATTCCAGATCGCTGACTGGTATTGTTCTTAATCAGGGTATCTGCAAGCTTAGAAAGTCAACTTTGTGACTTTTAAAGACCTTTGTAACGCCATCTTGAATAAAATTTAAGACAAAAACGGATGGTTGGTGGAACTTGCTGTGTTTCAATCAAGCATAGCAAAAAGTATGAACCAGGCTTTTTGCTTCTCACGCTGCAGATGGCGCTCTACCATATTAATCCTCATATATTAATATTAATAATCTCAAATGCGTTGGCAGTAGAAGTCAGTCAGTGGCAAAAATGAGTGTAGGAAAGCTAGCTAGCTAGCAAGGGTATACATGTTAGCAGCTAGTTAGCGGTAGCATCAGTCGCCTCGAGTCACACAACACAATGAAGATGGAGTGCCACTCAAACTTTTGCTTGACCGAAAAGTCCCAAGAAAAAAAACGTAAATTTAGAATTGCTGCCATAACAAAATGTAATATTTACATTTTTTAAAAAAAATTTACGACATTTTAAGGCATTATTTTAGACACTAATTCAAGAGTTTTTAAGATTATAGTAGTAGTGGCGCTTTATAACACATTTAAGTAGCCATGTTACTTTCAGCTGTTATAAAAATGCTGTATGTAACAAACATGATTTAAAAGAAAATTGACATTGTAATTTAAAACCTTGAAATTGGGCTTCTGTCTCTTTAAAAACTCTTCCTTCAGGAAGTCATCACAACATGGCTCCTCGATTAAAGCTGTAGCAATGTTTTTACCAGCGTTGCACTGAGAAGTAGCTCACTTAATGAGGTGTTTGCTAATTGCTGCTGGCTAGTCTGAAGGAACTAAGTGGTGGAAGCTCAGAGGAGGAGCTTCGCCTTGAAGGCGGGGCTTGGTCCACTCAGGCGTTTTACACATAATGTCAATAACATTATGACATGATGTAAAACTAGAAAAAGTTAAACATTTTACATGATACTGTCCGTTACTACGCTTTTCATGATTTTGCAACTGGAAGATGGACAAATATCTACAGCAGTTGCATAACTAATCAAAACTTTTAACTTTTTTTTATTTAATTATGAATTAAAGTCAAGGTCAGCTTTGGATTCAAAGAAGAAATAAAGCTAAAGTCAAACTATCCCACTCAAGCCGTTAAGTAAGAGCCCACATGGCGACGGTGGCCTGTGCTGCTGACACGATCTCCTCTGTCAAACAGTGAAAAACAGAGATTAATGAGAGGGACGGGCAAACAGCCACCGCCGAGGGTTTGTCGGCACATCAGAGTGCAAAAACCCGTGATAACAGCCGTCGATGAAAGATGAATGCAGATCAGGAGCTGACAAATCAGTGAGCGATTAAAAAGAGGCTTCTCTCCTCGGCTGTTTCCTGGTTTGTGGACTGAAGATGACTGCTGGCCTGACAGGAAGGGCCTCATTGTGCTGCAGCAGAGGGCTTACGTAAGATGTTGGTGTGCAGACATGGACACACTCAGCACAACAACGCAATGTTTCCTTTTTTACAGAATAGAAACTTTCATGGTATAGCTAGGAAAAAAAAAAAATTAACCAGACAAACAAAACAAAAACGCGTGCATCGGAGCCGGCATTCCTCAGCTGTTACTCAAACCGCGAAGGCCAACGGCATGCATGCACTTAGAATGAAACGTGGTGAAACTTGTCTGACTCAACCTTTAGCTATTAGAAATGCACTTCCTTCACTTTTACTGTAAGTCGGCATAAAAGCTTGACTGCACAGTGGCAGCGAAAAACAAGCTTTTAAAAACCAGAACATGATTCAGAAGGACATCTAAAAGTCTCGTTGTTTGGGTAAATATCAAGATTGTAATATTTGTTTTGTTTTTTCAACAGCAAACTTCAAAAACACAAAATATTACCAAGCATTTCTGTCTAGTTTCATGAGCAAATTTCTTCGTACACTTAAAGTAAGACGAAATGAACTTCAAGTAACTTATTAGCAAGATAGTAGAGCTTTAATTCATTAAAACTGGTGAAAAATACTATCAATTAATCAATTAATCAAGTTTAGTTGTGTAGCAACGTTCAGCAAAAGGCAGTTCAACATCATAAAACCAAAACCAGTAGCAACTATCAGGTTTTGTCACTGTTAAAAGTTTGGTAGTTCCACTGAAACATGTTGCTATCAGTGAAATAATCCGCCAATTGAACTGGTACTTTCTCTATAACAAAGCTCCTCCATCTTGCTAACAAGTTACTTGTTAGTTAGTTTTGTCTCATTTTAAAATAATTGCAGATTTTGTGTTTTTGCAGAGCAGAGATTTGACTGGGAACCACATCAAGCTAGAGGCGGCAGCAGCAACAACAACAGAGAGAGTTTTAAAGTGCATTTCTACCTCTGTCACCCAGATGAGCGGGATGGCGCTGTAATTCTTCCTCATCCCTCCTCTCCCTCAGAGCCTGAGGTCAAAGTGCATGGAAGTGCATGAAGCCCCCTGTGGGTCGCTGGCACTCTGAAGCTTCAGGACTCCAACAGAGCAGCCAAAGCAGCAGCAGCAGCAGCAGCAGCGTCTCTCTTCCTCTCTCTCTGTGTTTCGTGAGCAACAGTCTTATTGTGAAATCTTGGTCTCCGTGTGGCAGCAGCTATTAGAATCAAAGCGGCTCGGATTCCTCCGGTGGAGGTGTGTTTTCAACATTTATAGCCACCAAGCGCTCTCTCTCTGGGGTAAAGGCTTTTTTTCCCCCCTCTGATCACTATCAGACAGTAGCAGAAACCTGCCAATCGGGTGAGAGCAGGAGGGAGGAGAGGATGAGGAGGGAAATGAATGAGTGCAGGATTCGCTCCCTGAGGGGAAGACGTTTTACTGAACAGGACAGCCAGATAACGGCCGGCATGTTTATACGGCCAGGCTGGACTCTGCACTCCTGCTCAGCTCGCTGGGACATTCTGTCCAAACCAGGAAGAAGATGCTTCTTTTTGTCGCCCAGCCAACCGACAGGATAATAAACGAGTGATATTTTCAGCATCAGTTTGTCTTTTTTGTTGTTCTTAGCAATTCCCCCTGGAGGAATGAGTAACTGTGCTATTGATAGAGATTAAAACATCAGACAATAAAAATAAACATTTGTTTAAATTTCTGCAAAGTCAGAAATGGCTGCATAGCGCTGTAGTTCTGCATGGCCTGCTGTTTGTTTACGTAAACCTGAATTTATAAGAGATAACTCTGTGTTTTAAAGAAGATAGTCCAAAGCTAATTTAGATAAAATAAGGAAGCATTTAACCTGATTTGCTCTTCGTCCTGAGAATTTGACTCTTATCACGGCTGCAGATCGGACTTTCAGTTAACACAGTTTGGAACATTTTCATAAACAAAACCATTCTGTTCTACCACACCCTGTAATTTCACTTGCATAACTTGCTTGAATGGATGGGTTGAAGTACCAGAGGGAAACAGACAGATGTCCAACCACTTCAGTTTACTCCTTTAGTCCAAGTCTAAGTTATTTAGAAAGTCTCATTTAAGTCTCACTACTTTATCCTAATTATGCTACAAAAATAACATAAATAAAAGACAGTAAGCAAATATTCCCCAAATGTGGTTCATTTACGCCCTATTTCATAACCCTATAGAGTTTGGTGATATGGATTACAAATAAAATTTTATATTTTTTCATGCCAGGTCTGAGTTTTTTGGCACTACCAGAGCTCCATACAATGTCTTATTCACGCAGGTGTCTGGTCACTGACGTCTGTCCTGCAGCCCTTGTGCATAAACATAAACTCTGATGCTTTTTATCAGCCTTTCAGCCCAAATGAGTGCAGGAAATCCATTAAAACAAACCCAAGATTTGGAGAATTACGTTCTGGTAAACGCTGAGGACAGATCTCACACTTTCCTCCAGGAGCAGAAACCACTCAGGGGAAAACATTGACTGTTAGCGATGTCAAATAGAGAAATAGCGAGGAAGAGGATTCACCCTCTTCATTGCATTTCTGCTGCTGGCATCGCTACCACCTCAGCCAGATGCTGCATCAGCAGTCACAGAGTCAGAGGCTCAAATTATCTGCTCCATTTGCAGACGATGATTCAGACTGCAGAGAGACGTAGACGTAGCTGAAGAGCAGCTAATAAGCCCCTTGCTGAATAAAAAGCGAGAACTTCAGGTTGGAGTGCGCTGGGAACGTTTTATAATTATGCATCAAAGCACTCACAGCTGATTGTTCTGAAATTACTCTGAGGATTTTAATGCGACACCTCCTTCACTTTGCAAAACGAATCTCCTCTGATGTCTGAATACAGATGGGAACGGATCAGTGTTCGCTAAAATGCTGACAGAAGACGATGCCAGAAGCCTTCAGAGCCAAACTGATGAAGCTTTGGAGACAGCTCTGACTCACTGACACAGATTAAGAAAAGAGCGCCCCCTTTTGGCCATTAAACGCTAGTAAAACTCCGTTCGTGATGATTTTCTTCTGCTTCCACATCCTCCAAAAGACTGGCATGAGGAAGAAGCGACAAAAACAGAAAGTCTCCTCGTTTAACAGCTGCAAATGTCTGAAATTACAAATAAAAAAAAAGGGTCTAGCTGTTATCAAATTATCAAAATATATTAAATTCTAGAAAATACTTGGAAATTTTTCAGTTTCAAAAGTTAGAGATTAATCTCAAAATTACTGATTTTTATTTTCTCGCACAAATTTGACTTTTCAAACTCAAAAATTTAAGTTTTTTCTATAATTTTTTTTAACATTAATCTCAAACGTTCTGAGTTTTTAGCTGAAATTCATATTTCGTTTGTGCTAAAGTACAAACGAACCTTTATACTAGAAAGAAGCTGGTTAATTCACAACAATGAGGTAAAACGGAGGCACACCTGTAGATGAATCTTAAGGCAACACAAACTCACCGTTTGCTTATGAAATATGATAAAGTAAAAAATAAACCATCAAGGATATCCGATGGAAATCTTTGGATATCCATAAGTCTGGTTCATTGTCAAAATGTTTTGAAGTTCTTCATTCATCGGTTCAATTACGCTAAAGTACATGGAGGGTTCTCGCGAGATCTTGTGATGGGCGGTTAGAACTTCTCGTCGAAGTGGCAAGTGATTCGCGAGGCGCCATCTTGTGGATAACGGCTCCTTGTAAAAACAGGTGAGTTTTTTTTATTACGACTCCCAAATTTGATAGCGGCGTTAGCTTGAAACAAGTGACTATTTGAGACTCTTATTTTGAAATAATAATAAAAAAAAACCTTAGAAAGGAAGTTTCGTGATCACAAAATTTGATCGTATTTCCTCGACAAGCTAGCTAGTACCGCTAACAAAAACCACCAAAGAAACCCTTGGCTTGCCTTATGGATTTTTTTTTTGTTTGAAATATAATGTTTAAAAACACAACATGTTTTATTCAATTCTTAATAATAATAGGATGTAGGAACTAAATGATTGTGTGTGCCTCAGTCTACTTTTGCATTAAATTTAAATATTCTTTGTTAATCCCAAAGGGACATTAAATGTTGTTGTAGCTCATTAATTCAGATTCTTCAGAGTTATTGAAGATGGTGATGGCAGTTGGCAGGAAATATTTCTTGTAGCAGTCTGCATTACAGTGAATCTGAAGAAGCCATCATTGGTTGTACATCAGCTTCCTCTGCTGGTGGGTCACAATCAGCTCACCTCTTTTCCTGTTCATTTTCAGAATTTAATCACAATATAAAACAGGTTGAAAGGAAGGACCATGATGCTGTTTTTAAATATCAGGATAAAGATTTTATTCAGGCAGGAAATTATAATTAACAGCATGAACATAAAGCAGTCATAGTTCACTGGGCTCCAGCTTTAGGTGGAACCCACTCGTGGATCTTCTTGCGGGTGGTGGGGTACGGCACGTACTGCTGTGGGGAGCCACTCACGTTGAACTGGTGAACCTCGGCGAGGAACTTCTTGGGCTCTGGAGGATGTGTGGTGGGTGGGTCTTCTGTCATACAATGCAGCCAGCGATGCCTGAATGATGAAGACGAGGAGCTTTGGTTACATTGCAGTCGCGCAACCATATTTAAATTAATCAGCATTTAATTGGAATGGCAGAAAACACCATCACTGGCTTAATTTGGAGGTTTAACTTTTTCCAACAAGTGTTCAAACAGTTCATGGATTTAAAACAAGGAAGATACCATTCAGCTGGCACCATGCTGCCATCCACCTCCCAGAATGTTCTCTTTCCGTTCATCTCTGTGGTGTAGATCACCCAACGGTGACGTCCTGAACACACAAATAACACATCAGAAGAAGCAGTTTCTTTAACTGTCCAGTAAGACTTATGATTTAAAATCTGGAACTAAGACAGAAAAAAAACATACTTGCTTGGACCAAAAATACGATTGGATATTGGACTTATTTAGCTTTTATGATAATTTATTCATTTTAGGCTTACAACAAACACCACAAAGTTGGAAAGCATCAATTGTGTAAATCTAGAATGAGGTAGACTACAAAATAGTAATTTTAAATAGATGACGTGACCATATGATTGAAACGTTTAAGCAAATGTTAAAAAAAGAGAAGTCTAAAATGGGTAAACTGTTTTAAATTAGCAAACATTAAATAAATACTGTAGCATTATTCCAGTCTCGACTTCATAGCTACCCATTTATGCAGTACATAAAGTTAACTGGTTTTTATAAGCCATTTAAGATACAGAATTTAAAAATATAATCTTCTAAAATGTGTTCAAACCAACCCTCTGGTAATAAATTAAAAAACACCCCTTGAATTAAATTAAATATTGGCAATTAACAAGACTCAATCTTTTGATTAACTCTTTAATTGCAGAATTGGTTTAAATTAGCGATGCTAATTGAGATTTCTTCTGGTTGAGAGCAAAATTCTGAATTTTAAAATAATTTAAACCAGTCTGACTTCATCTAGTCAGACAGGTTCTATTTAATCTACGTGATTAAAAAACATTATGAGAAACATAAAACTTACCAAAGAAGTAGTGCTTCTTGTCTTCATAGTATTTGTTTCCGTATTTATCAATACCAATAAGAGTGCCTGTTTTGATATCGTTCACCCTGCAAACACAAGCAAAACATTGATTTTAACTACCCCTGAATATATTTTAAGAAAAAAAAACCCGACTGATATAAAACGAGACACTTGTGAGTTTAAAAATGGGCATTCCAAATATTACATTTCATTTAGATTTCATTATGAGTCCTTTATAGGGCAAATGTAGTTAGTTGTCAACATGCTAACTACAGTTAGCTTCACAGAGTCATAGCTTTAAGCAGAAATTTCCGTCTGTTTTTTAAGTTTCTGTGTCATAATTAAATACAGGGTGATAGTTGGTAATATTGTTGACTAAACTGACCTGAAAAACTGTGTCAAAAAACCCCGAATTCCTCCATGACCCCCTAGCTGTCCCAAAGCCCTTCGGACCAGGTTAGCATATTCCGCCATGTTTAGACGGAAATGCAACGGAAACGTCCCGACAGAACCAAGGAGAAAAAAAAGTTCCGCAATTAGGGATTTGTTTTCTTAAATACAATTATAATTTTAACCTTTATGATATATCACTATAACCTATGGTCTTGTTCATATGCATAGAATAAAGTAGAAATATCCTTTATTATGATTTACAAAAGAATAGAAGCATAAATATTGAAGCCAAAATAAAAACCTAAAAAAAAAAAAGACTGTACAGTAAGGGCAAATTTAGAAAACATGATAAAGTATCTAAGTAAAAAATTACAATAGCAGAAATTAAAAAAAAAAAAAAAGTTTAAAACCAATACAATGTGCACACTTCTGTCTGCAGTCCTAGTTTCAATAATGGTCACTACTTACCTCAGATTGACACCCATCATCCTGTTACCTAACAAAGCCACAAATTAAAACAAGTACAATCAATATATTTATACACATTTATTAAAAACTGTTGCCTGACAGTTTAGAAATGCTGCTCATAAGAGACAAACTGTTTACAAAATGTTAAAGTACAGTCACAGAGGAACGCTTCAGAACTTGATTCTCACAACAGGCTGCAGCAGATTTATTTATCTTTTAAGTAAACTAAATTTTATTGACTTGACACAAACCAAACAGAACTAAAGACACATTTAACAAAATAAAAAGAAGATGTACGGATTTTTCAACACATTTGCCATCAGAAATCTGTTATAAAAAGTGATGAATTGTTGTTTTTAAACTACAAACTGATGGGTGACCTAGCAAGACATGAAGCAAACATAAAAATGGAATCTGAAATAAATCTGAAAAACAATACATTTCTTTTTATTATTTTAAAAAAGGGGAGGAGCCACAGTGTCTGTAAAATGAAATATTCACTTCTTAAAGTCTTTGTATCTGAGCATTCATTTAAAAGAAACATAGTTCACGCATTCTTCCCACAGTGTTTACGTGCAAAAATAGGATAGAAAAAAGAGGAAAAAAAGGATTTTGATCCTCGTCTAAAAAACTCTGAATCTGAAAATAAGTGGCTGCCTGCGCTTTTCAGACAATAAATGTTCCTAGTTTATAAATATTAGCTCTCGGCCTTAAAAACAAAACAGAAGAAAAAGGTCAGCATTGCTTGTTTATGTCTTTATACACAAAAACTTTTAAACATTCTGGTTTGGCTAAACAGGAGAAACAACAAAAATATCTCCATAAAAAAATGTGACATTTCCAGTTTTATCCAGGATTATTAAACATTTCTGTTTATGTTAAACTCTTAGGCACTAAGATGAACATAGATGTTTTGTGTTAAAGCTGGAGTTTAACAGCAAAATCCCAACTTGTTCCTTAAAATCTGCATGCATTATCCAGGTAAAATTGCTTCATGTAACTACTCTGCAGCAAACGGGGGATAAAAATGTCACAACCTGCAGATTGAAAAACAACAGCTTAGCACCCAGATGTGTATTTGGACATTATTTCCAATGGAGTGTCATCCATAAAATGACCAGAAATAACTCTGAAACGTTATTTCTCGGTGTGTAATTAAGATTCACTCTTTGAATAAAACCACTAAAATAAATTAGCTTTTCCATTATGTTCTAATTTTTTAGAGAAAAAAAATTACTTCTCTTTCCGTTTTCTTCAAATTCTTCAAAAACCTTCACAACTATTTTGCTCTCCTGACAGATAAATACAACTTGTTTAAAGCTGCAAATGTTACTTTTTAATAAAGGAATAACATTTTGGAGTTTTTAGGAAATTTCTTTAAAAAAAAAAAAAAAAAAAAAAAAACCAGCATTTTTTTTCATTTTTAAAATTAAAAAATATAAAAAAAA
>NW_015113393.1:196118-217108 GCF_001443285.1 Poecilia latipinna
TTGCAAAATTTTCTTTTAAAAAAAGGAAAAGATTTTTGAGTTTTTTGGAAAATTTTTTTAAAAAAAAAAAAAAAAAAAAAAAAAACCAGCATTTTATTTCGATTTTAAGATTAAAAAATCTAAATTTAAAAGAGAATGGATATATTTTTTAAAAGCACATTGATTCAGGAAAACAAAAATAAAACATATTTGTGGTACTTTTAGTGTCATCCTTTGTAAAAATTCAGTGCAAACATTACAGGAAAACTTTAAAAAACAATTGAAAACCTGCATTCATTATTATATTTTTCCAATAGCCTAACATTTCCTTTTTCTGTGTAACATTTTGTGTTGCGTTTGTTGCTGCTTCTTGGCCAGGACTCCCTTTAAAAAGAGGTTTTTAATCTCAGTGTGTTTTTATTCTGGTAAAACATACATAACACAGAAATAAAAACATTTGAAAACAGGAACTGGTTCCTTTTTCAACCAGAGTTATGAAGAGCCATTCTGCCGCAGGCTGCAGACCCCTGTTAAAGGCGATCTTTGATATTTTACTTTTTCTATTTTTAAATATATTTTTGTCATTTTAGCTGCCTTTGCTGTTCCTGACCGTTTCCTATTTTGTGTCCAGTTAGTCTCAGTTGGATGACCTTTCACCCTTGCACCGCCTGCTTTAACCTAATATCCATCTGGGTGCTCAGCTGTGTTTTTGTCAGTGAGTGCTTGTCGTGATTCCTTCATCTGAAAGCATTTTGAAATTCATTCCCAGACTTTAGACTTCTGAAGATTTCTCCGCACACTTTGGTTAAACTTCCTCACACGTGCTTCTGGACTTGACTGTTGACCTGCAGCCGCGACTCGCTCCATACCCGACCCGAGTCCGCACGGCCGAGCGTCAGAGGCCGGCTGTTTGTTTGAAATGTTTCCGTGTGCGGTTTTGTAATCCGTCCGGATGGATCTGAGTATCTACTGCTCCAGAATCATCGCCTCTTGGAAGGCTTCGATCCATCTAGACGTAAAAACACAAAAAGACTAGTTTTAAATTGACTGACACTTTCTTTGAATCTGTGTCTGACGGACGGCTGGGTTTATTTGGGCACCTCTGCGCTGTGGGAATGTCGTCAGCCTTGAAGATGTAGAACAGCGTGTTTTTGTGATACAGCTTGAACTGCAGCTTCTGAGCCGGCCCGTTCTTCTCCTCCCTCAGGAAGAATCCCAGCAGCGGTTGGCTCTCCAGCGCCGCCACGTCCTGCACCAAAACACACCGGGACCAGTTTAGAGGGAGCTGAGCCGAGACGAGCCACGGCCGGGAGAACACCAGCGGGTTACCTCGCTAGCAGCGTAGGTGTACAGAACTTTGTTCTTTATGACGAACCACAGCCTCTTCCACTGCTTCTTGTTGCCTTTGGATCGGTGCAAGTAGCCGCTCATGGAGGAGTTTTCTGTGTTGGCGGACACCTGGTTGCCATGGAGATAAGTCAGACGCTAGGGCATTGAATACACCGACAGAGAACACGCTACGTTTGTTTAGGTGTTGTACCTCCTTTAGTGCAGCTGGAATCTTCTTCTGTTTTCTAGTGAAGGAAAACGCTCCAGATTTAATGGGAGATGTTGATGACGAAGCACAGCGGTCGCCTAAAATGGATTACATTAGATGATAAAGTTAATTATTAATCTTTAAAAACTTTAGATTTAATTTTTAGATTTATACTGATGTATTTATTTTTTTTACTTTCTCAGAATTAATTTTTTTTTTGCCAGATGGAGCATAAACAGCTTCTGATTTAGAGAAAAAAAAAGTCTGAATTCTGAGAAAAACAAACCAGAATTCTTTATTTTTGGAAGCGGCTCTAATCCTCTTCCGTACGCTTAATAGTAGCCAATAATGTGAACAATCTATTTTATAGTCCAAATTTGACATTTTGACCACTATTTTCATCTCTATTTTAATTTATATGGCATCATAAAGATGTCATATGAAGGTAACTTATTGACTGCATGCATCTACTCTGCATAACCACATAATAAACCCCCTCTAGTTGCTGATGGTTGTGGAAAAACTCACTGTTTTCTTGAAGCTTGGCGAAGCAGTGGTCACACACGCGAGCCGGTTGGTTCTTCAAGTACTCCAGATAGTACTTATTGGTGGAGCAGGCCTGACACACCACCTGGTGGAGAGATAAGGAAGAGAGCATTAGGGCTTGGTTGCTACGTTAAAAGGTTGATCCTAAATGTGGCGCAGACCTTTCCACAGGCCCGGCAGTGATGCCTCCTCCAGGTGAGAGTGAACTCGCAGGTGCAGATCATGCACATGGTGGCTCTCAGGTCTGGGATCCAGATTGGAGCTTTTGAGCCTAACGGGGCGCCGCTGTCGACGACACATTCTGCCTGCATGGACAGACACTGAGCAAATATTACATAGATAAACCAGTATCAAAAAAGCTAATTTTTTGGCACCCGTTGCTGGTGGACTTTTTTTAGCCATACTTTTTTCTTCCACTAAACTTTCCACTTAAATTCTCAGTGAAATATCATTAAGAAAAAAAAAATAAAATCACCCAAAAAGTACCTACTCAACATCTCAACATTAAACTAATCATGAACTATTCTAATTAAGCAAATAATAAATAATTTTTGTGCGAATGGAACAGTAGATTCAACACCTTTAAATGTTTTTTCCTCGTTAAATGAAAAGACATCCACTTTGTTTATTATTTTGGGCTTGATTGAAGAAACGGAAATAAATGTTTTTATTTGTTCTCGGAAGTAAAATCAGGATCTTAGGTCAGTTTTCACTTGAAAACACTTTCTATGTTCAGCCAAGTTTTAATGCAGCAATTAAAAGCATATTTAGATGCAACAAGGTGTATTTTAGAGCATCAGTCAATGAGTAGGTGTGGTCCTAGTTACCATGGCAACCCTGAAAGCTTGGAAAAGATGATTACTTTGTGTTGCAGCTAACATTTTTGTAAGTAGGTTTTAATTTAAAAGTTGAAGTTTTGCTCTAATTGGTTCTTGAATTGTAGTTAGGAGGGCCACAAAAAAAATCAATCTAGGGGCCACAAATGGCCCCACTCTGAACACCCACTGCAAAAACACAAAATACTACCAAGTATTTTCAGCCTAGTTTCTAATGCAAATATCTTAGTGCACTTGAAATAATACACAGCCGTCATATATCAACGTTTCCTGAGATGCCCACACAAATTTATCGTCACCTCTTCCTGACTGCGGCTGGATATGAAGGTTATTTTCTTCTTCGTGTAATCTTCGATGGCCTTCCCGATGGCCTCCAGCCACTCGTCTCTCTCTTTAGCGGAGCTGCAAACACAAAGCGAATCAGAGCTCAGAGTCACAGCGGACGCTCGGCGGTGGCAACGTCGCTCTGAGGCTGAGCGCCGACCTGGCAGACAGGATGAAGGAGCGCTCAATGCTTTCGATGTTCAGCTCGTTCTGATAGGCCTCCTGGCTCGGCTTGCTGACCTGGAAACACAGAAAAAATAAAAATCAGCAAAGATGTCGAGATTTTGTTGACTTACGATGGCCATAATTAACCAACCTTTGGGTTTATAAACAGATGAGAATAATGTTTGCCATTAAAAAACAGAAAAATAATCAAAAACTATAATCATAACTGTCTCTCAAACCTTCATTCCAGCCAGCGACAGAACACTGTTGAGTTTATACTGGGCAGACTGGACCGGAGTGGTGTACATGAGTGCATCATTAAACTGGAAAATTAAAAGAAACAATTCAGAAATAAGTTATGTTAAAAAAATAAACCTAATATGACACATAACCTCTTTTTTAAGGATGCGTCTTCAACTGTTTTCAATCTAAACGGGTCACAAATGTGTCATTAATTAAATAAAAATAGAAATAAATCAATATTTTATCTATTAGTTCCTTTCCCCAAGGTAAAATTCAAACTCTTTTTACACATTTTCTAGGTAATTTTTCAAACTTTTCCAGCAGTACACTTTGGAGATTAAAAACAATATAAATGAACTAAAAGTATGTATAAAATATAAGACGATCTTTATTCCAGAAATAAGTCATTGAGAAATTAGGAATAATAAATATTCAATACATTGAAACAATCAAAAGAAATTGTGTTAAAGTAAATGACCTTTCTGTTAAAATATACACAAAAGTCACAAAATAATGTCTTAAAAATGTTCTCACTACGTTTTCTTGCATTTAGCAGATTAGATTAATTTTACCAATTCTAATTAATCTAAAACAAGATAAATTTAATCTGACTTAACTTCAGGCAGTGAGAAAAAAATGTGTATGTGTTTTTTTTAGGTGTATGAAAATACCTGGCTGTAAATGTAAGTAGCACTTTCCAGATTATGAAAAGTTTGATTTCACTTTCAAAAACTTGATACAAAAATCCCGAGTCAAACTTAAAGAATGACTTGATGCTTTAACCATTTAGATTACAGAATGCTGCAGCAGAAATCTCGTTGCTCACCAGAAAAAACATTCTCGGCTGCATGACTTTCCTGGACAGCTTCATGAGCGTCCCCTCCTTCAGGAACACCTGGACACGGAGGACATGTTCATGTGTTGTTTGGCTTCAGCCTGAACCTGTGACAGGTTCTCCAGGACTGTTTGGGTTCTGGACCTACCCTGCCTGGCTGGACGATCTCATGCTGGCCGTTGAGGCTGTACTGAATCTGCATCAGCTTCTGAAAATTATCCTGCAGCACAGAGGAGAAGAGACGAGGTGTGATGCTGCTAAACAGACGCCGTTTAGTGGGAATAAAAGTCTCACCCCTTGTTTCATGATGTCATTCGCATGATTGGCTACTTCCTTCACGACGCTGAGCGCGGCTGCATGGAGAGGAAATATAAAACATCAGTGAAAGGCGTGTTTTCAGTCTCAATGCTAGAGGTGAACACAGATTTTCATCTCACTTTGTGTGTCTTTATAGTCCTCAGAGTCTTCAGGGAGGTTCTTCAGATAATCTGCAAGAGTAAAAACAGGTTTGAATACAGATTATTTTACAGCAAAACTCTGAGGTTGAAGTTCAGTTATTTACTTACTTTGTTCATTTTTTGTTAAATTGTTTTTACTAAAGAGTCATTTTTTATTCTGTCATAATTTATGTTATCAAATTCTTCTCTTTAAGTGAAAGACTCAAAAAATTATATTTACCTAAATATGGACTTAATCACTTTTTATTTTTTTTCTCTGTTGTATGTAATTTTTATAGAGCACTTTACAAGTATATCTCAATGAATGAAACATGTATTTAGTCTAACTTTGTCCTATATTATTCATTTATTTTTATCATTTTGTGAACTTTTTAGACAAGTTTGTTTATTTAATTTAAAATTTTTACGTTTTATTCCATTTTAAACATTATTTTTATCTTGCTTTAAACCTTGGTAATCATTTCCTCTTCCTCTTTTTTAAGTCTTTTAGTCAACTAAATAAATATAGTTGATTTTGAGATGGCTAAACTTCTCTATACCATAAAAGTACTAAATATCTTAGTTATCTGAATTTTGTTCTTGGTCCTATGGTAGAATTTTTTTTGCCACTGACAATAAATCTAAACTAAGCTATTCATCTTGTCCCTATTCAAGAATGTTACAATAGTTTAAATAAAAAGTCTTTGCATGTTTCAATCTCAAGATATCCCTCGTCAAGATTGTTGCAGGATAGATTTTTGCAAATGTCCACAAGGTGGCAATATGCCACAGAAATATCCACTGCTGCAGCCAGGACCATAAATGCTGGTTTCACTGCAAGCTTCATTCTCGTGCTGCCAATAAAGCGTTGCCATGATCTAATAAACTGGTGACCTAAAGTGTTCAGAGGGAGAGGATGGAGAGGGGTCTGTACCTGTGAGCAGCAGCTGGTACTGAGGGATCCTCTGCACTGGTTTCAGAAGATAATGTTTCAGAGCCAGGCTGGCGCATCGCGGACTCATCTGAGACAAAAAACAAAACAAAAAACGCAGAGCAATTCAAGGCTGCAGCCGTCAACACAAACACAACAAACCTTACAAATTATTTAAACTTGTGTTGCTGTGGATGTAGCAACAGCACCAGACACTATATTTGCACTGGAAGCCAGAGGCAGGACTTTTAACCATTAACTAGGCCTTAAAATGAATTCATCTTTTATTGCTGCAGCATGATCTCACACAGGAAAATATATGTTAAAAAATGTTAACCAACTTAGCTTTGGAGCAATTCTGCTGCTTACTTTGTAAAATAAAATAAAAAAAAACATTTTTCCAAAAGGAAAATTCATCTTCTATGGCATTTTACAAGTTTGTAGCATAAAGGTGGAAGGATATTCCAGAAAAAGATCAATAACATCAATACTGTAGAGAATTTGAAACAGTACAACATGAAATTACAGTATGTCTAATATATGAGACAGAAAGAAGGTTAATGTTGGAGGAATAAAAACAATCAAAAACCTTTTAACTTATTTAATATATTACAGGGAAAATCACTAAGTAAAATATTCAATACTTTTAGAAAAAAGTTGATTAAAAAATATAATAATCAATACTACGTGTATAAAAAAAATAGACATTTTGAGCCACACTCCGTGCCAGCAGGTGGCGGTAAAGCTTACTAAACTCTTCTTGTAAACCACCAATAAAAAACAAAAAGAAGAAGTTCATTCGTCTTCTCCTGATAATATCTAGGTTAGTTCTACATAAATGTACAAGCTTCACCCAGCAAAGTGGCGATAAATTTGCATTGACACAATAGATGAAAAAAACCTACCTAGCTAGCTAGCTAGTTAGCGGTAGCTTCAACCACCTCGAGTCACAACGCAGTGAAGATGTGCAACTCTGCAGGGACTGAAATGGGAATTGAGGAAAGCTGCTTTTTTCTGGTTAACCATTTCTGTGTAATCTGGCTTTCTGTTTTAGATTATTATCATAGTGATTACCATATTTTCTAACAGATATATAACCCTAACCCTACAGTTAAAGGTAAAATCCTTAGAAGAGATTATACCACTGCAATCCAAAGAGAAAAGACGTGAAATAAGAGCCCAAATCTACCTCAAATTCCCGGACAACAGCTGCGAATGCAGGGTTCTTCCTGCACTGCTCATCCAGCAGAGCTACATTGTTGTCAAACTGGCGGATGTAGGTGGAATACATCTTCAGATAGGGACCTTTCTGGACAAAAATGTCCGACAATCTCTGGTGGTCGCTCCTGTTAAGAAACACAAAGAGGCTGTAATGAATCAAACGGGTGAAAGCTAGTTTCACTTTCCAATAATAACACTGATTCTGCATGTATCTAACATATACTAAACTAAAATATACAGAAAATAGTAAACAGTGATGTAAAAAACGTCTTGTGCATATCAGAGGTGGGTAGAGTCCTCAAAAATTGTACTCAAGTAAAAGTAGAAAGTAGCAATCCAAGAAATTATTCAAGTAAGAGTAAAAAATTATTTGGTAAAAAGTCTACTCAAGTACTGAGTAACTAATCAAAACATAAGTCATTTAATATTTAAAAACTACATCATCACATGGATAAAAATATAAAGTTTTGTGTAAATTTTGGTATTTTAAAGACTTAAATTTAAATAATTTATATAAATAGCAAAATTACAAGATAAGTAAAGTGAAACATCTTTCCAAATCAATTTCTTTCAAAATAAAATGTATAAAACTAACGAAAATTTAAATGCCAGGTGTGTGTCTGTTCTGGTGTGGGTAGAGAATCAAGAACGCTCACTACTCTTACTACAGCAAAAGTAAAGCATTGTGAAAATACTCCTAAAAGTACGAGGGATTTTTAAAAAATGTAATTAAGTACATGTGACTAGCTACAACTTAACTGATTAATTTAATATAGTTAGAAGACAGTAGTTGTAATTTTGCATGTATGGATTAACTACAGGACTTAAATCTTATGAAACTTTCACAAAAACTGCAGGTGTGTCTGATCAATTTGGTTAAAAAAGCTTGTTCTTGTTCAGTGAAGTTACTCAAACTAGGTAAAATATCCAGAAATTTACTCAAGAGTAGCAATACTTCATAATAAAGTTACTAAGGTAAAAAAAAATTTCAAAATGTTACTCCAGTAAATGTAACTAGTTGCTACCAAAAAATGGTGAATACTAAAAACTGACTTCAAATGAATGCAAAAATAAACTTATAAAGGGTCAAAAATGTTTTTTAGGAGCTGCTCTCTCACTAAAATCCAACTTTCTGTCTGTTAATTGGGATTTACTGCTAAATCCCAGTGTAATTTGAGTGTTCAGAGTGGAAGCGCACCAGTGTGCCACCCTGTCCTCCAGCTCTCGCAGCAGGTCTTTGTTCAGCTGGTACAGCTGCGGCAGATAGTACAGAATCTGACTCAGGATCCGCTCGTCCACCACCGGCTTCCCGTTCTGACGCGTTGCCTTAGCAACAGCATCCCGAAAGTCCTGAAGAGACAGACCGGGTCAAATCAGAGACATTAACACACCCAGGACTTGTGCTGCAGCTGAACAGGAACATAACCCCCTTCCACCTCCCTCACATAATTTTATGGCTCAGTCAAGTCCGCGTTTTGAGTTTGCCCGGCGAACCGACGCACACATGCACCTGGAAGGAAGGGAAGGGAACCCGAGCACGAACCCGACGTCCGCTCTACTGAGCCTGCCAGCTCACAAAGTAAACAAACCCAAATCAAAACAGGGTCTAACAGATTCGGAAACATAAGCACGTAGCACAGAGAATTATGACAGGTATGCGTGTGTGGAGGTCACGGCTTGTAGCCGGAGGAAGCAGCTGCTGCAGAGCCAGAAGAATGTGATCTGACCTCTTTTCTTGGACACCGCTAGTCCTTCCCTCTGGAGAGTTTTCTACTAATCGTGCTGCGGTTTTACTAAAGCTACCAGACAGGTGGACTCTCCAGCCACATTGCTAGGAGATGTGTTAGCTTATTTAACTTCTGTCTGTGTCCTTAAATGAACAGAGGCTCACTTTTATCTTTACCTTTTGCTTTATTGCTCAGCTGATATAATTCTTGTGTTTGGGTGATTCTCAAGCCAAATTGCATATATTAAAGGGGATCTGTTATGCAAAATTTATATTCTGCACGTTTTTGTACTTCCATTTGTTTCTAAACACAGCTAAAGTGCTTAAAAAGAAAACACTCAGTTGTTTTTTGGCAATAAGTTAATATTTTTGGTGTTTGGAAAACCTTCCGAAGGCTTTGCCCCGTTACCTAGCAACCCCAGCCTAGCCCAACCTGTTACCTAGCAACCCAAGCAGAGTTCCAGCATGTTTAGTCAGCTGATTTTTCCCACCCAGAAACTGCTTGCTGCATTTTTGTTGGCTGTGCAGGAGGCTCCACTTCTGCTTTTCAAAGATGTACAGTTGTATGATTGCTCATCTGTACCAGTGTAAATGCTGAGTTTGGGGGCGTGGCCAGCAGCAGCTTATTTGGATTTAAAGTGACAGAGGCCCTACAACAGCTCATTCTGAAAGGGGGGCAAAGTAGGAAGAACTGAGCAGAATAAAATTTCATTTTCTAAGAATGATTTAGTGATTTAACAAACATGTTTTAATTAGCCCATTGTTCTATTTAACCTGTTCAAGGAAGCATAATGGTCACCTTTAATATCCCCATTAAAAAAAATGTATTGGTTTGATGCAGAATAAGTAAATTAAACTCTCCGCTTCACCTTAAAGTCTTAAAATCTCAATAAAATTAATATTTTATTTAAGTATTGTATAATTTCAAGTGATACTATGTATACTCAGAAGGGTTAGCAAACAGATTTATGGATGCAGTGGGGACATTTTCTGCATGCTCTTTTGTAAACCAAACATCCTATAGTCAGTTGGTCAATGATCCCTATGAATAAACTAATGTTGCAGCATGAATCTAAACACTGGATGAGAGGTCAGTACATGAATAATCCTGCATTCAGTCCCTTCTCACTGAGATAAAAACATCATTATTTAACAAACCAAGGCTGCTGGGATCAGTAGGCTTTATAGACGTGTAGTTAAAAGTCATCTGCAAAGAAATGTATTATTCACTACTATTACCAATAAGAAGAAAAATGTAAATTAGGGCTAAACAAAATATCGTGACTATATTGGCACTCAAACAGAAATATGTGCAATATTGGTATCAAAGGACAGCTTGGAGAATAATAATCATTAGCTAATATAGTCTAAGTGTTATTAAATTGCATTTTCCATTTTAATGTAGTATTAGCCCAGCTGGACAGAGTCTGCTTCACACAAATGATGGTGCCCAAAATGCTAAATGTCAAAGAGTAATTGTAGCATTGGTGAGAGGAAAGCATTTTTAGAAAGTGATATCATGGAAATAGTTTTGTGCAACCCAAATGTAAATAGAAAACAGAAGGAGGCCAACAACTCATTCCTGAGGTATGCCATAAATTAATGAAGACACTGAATTATTACTAAGGATTGACCGCAGTTATTTAGAGGGAAAAATGTCAAAATTTTCATCTTTTACCAATAACTATATTTGTTCAAGGAGAATAAAGTAATTAGAGTGATGGAAAGCAGCACATAGATCTAAATAATAATTTCTCTGTTTAAACTTGGTCATATTCCAATTTAAACAAGCTTGTACAAATTACAAACTGGAAAAACAAACAAACAAATCCTCAAGAAAGAATTTAGTTTCCTCAAAACCTCAAAGGGCTACCAAATAACATCTAACAAGGTTTCCCCCTGAAAACTTGTTAATCCTGGTGGTTGGGCGCTGGGGCAGTCAGCGGCCCGTTGTGTTTTTGAGTTAGAAAATGTTTAAAGTTGACAGGAAATTTGAAAGTATCACTTGATAATAGTGTTATTGGAAGATTAATATCTGAACACCAACTATAAAGTATTAAAAAATGCAAACATCTAAATAAAAACTACGTATATAAGCAATACTAAGCCTGGTGGGGCACAAGTAAAGCCTGGTGGTCCGCCAGGCTTATAACACACTGGGGGAAACCCTGTCTGACATTAATAAAGAATCTTTTTCTGTGCTCCAGAAAAAAAGTCTTGCCCTAAAGATTCACAACAAATCAATGCAAATCTGTCTTGAAGTGAAGCAGCTCTTTAATGATTAAACTTGACAAAAACAAACAAAACTGCAAATGTTTTCCTTCAATTCATCACCCATACCTTAAGCTAACAATAGATGCTAATGCAAACACCAACATCCACCCATCTTATGGGATATTAATCGTCTCTTTATTGGTTTTCTTTCATTCAAACAAACACACACCCTTTACTTAGTTTCCAGTAAAAGAAAAGTTCAAAGCATCTCTTTCCTCATTGTGGTTTGGTATTCACCTGCCTACCACTGCCCCAGTGAAACCAGTAAAACCCTCAAACACAGCCCACATCAAGAGAAAACACTTTGATCGTCACTCAAACAGTAATCACAGACACTGCTGTTTGTCCTCTGGCTGCTCAAGGAAATGAATAAAAGCAACACTTACTATGTGTAGAAGCTTTAGGACGTCCACAAACCTGGAAAAAAAGTGGAAATAAATTATTTTAGCACACTTTCAGACACAAGCTGCAAGTCCTGCATCGACGAAACACTCACACTTTCTCTGAGCTCATGATTTCCTGGGCAATGTGCACCACCTTCTTCCTCTTCATGTCATCCTCCTGCTGAAAAGCGACAAACAGTAAGATGATCGCTCAGAAAAGGTCAAAACCACACAGCGTTTACTCACAGACTCACTGCAGATCACCATGATCATCTCTGGGTGTTTAAAACCAAAAAATAACGGCCTCCTCTCTCTCTCTTTCTTTCTGCTGCTGGATGGTGACGGGGCGGTCGCTGCGTCACTCGATTTGGACGGCAGCCTTGGCCTATGCCTGCCTGCTCCTATCTGAGGCTGTATTTGTCGAGCATTGAGGGGCTTCAGACACAGGTGTTGACAGCATCATGCAGAGGGTCATTCAGGACGCATAAAGGAAGGGAATAAAAAACTGTTTCACACAGAGAGGGAGCTATTCCTGAACCTGCAGCGCCTTCTGTGTTTGCTCACCATCCCCCTTTCAACACACACTCATCCACTTCTAAAAGGCCGTCACAGGGAGCAAACATGCTTGGCAGCATGCGTGCGCTGAGTGCTAAGTCTCCAGTGCTGATTAGAGATGTTCACTGTGACCTAGAAATGTTGAACAAGAGCTAACGATGAAGGAAGTTGGTTCAGTAGAGGTGGAAATATCGGTAATATCAGTATTGGATCGATACTTTAGCTTCAGATTCTGATTCAACTCAACGCTACCTCCAAAAAGATTTTGTTTTGATTTGCTCTCTTTCATAGTTTTTTGTACTTTATTCAGGAAAAAATGCACACAAATCTGTTCTGCGTTTCTATTGTTTTTGTTTGTCACATTTATCATTTCCCCCCAAGTATGTTGCAAGGGTTTCTTTTGGTTATTGCGAGCTAAAGTTACTTTCAAAATGTTGAGGTCAAAATTGTGATTTTTTTTTTTTATAACCTAATCTTACAAAAAAGTTGAAATTGCTGCACATAACCTTCTCACACTACAAAAACATAAAATCTTATCAATTATTTTTGGTCTAGTTTCTAGTAGGGCTGGGAGATATGAGGAAAATCTAATATCCTGATATATTTTTGCTGTTATGATACACGATATTCTTAAATGAGCTTATTTTAAACTATAGACCCCTTGCAGCATGATGTCACCCACACAAGTTCCAGGCCCCATTTCCCTGCTAGCCTTAAATGTAAGCTCATATAAAAAGTGATGCCGTGTTTTGCTATGAACTGCTATGACTAATAAGGTGAGAAAAATTTTTAACAAAGAAAAAAAATAGCGAGGGAGAGGTAAGTAGGTAAGTTTGCTTGACTTTGACAAACTTAAATAGATGTGCTGTGGAATAAGGTGTGTTTTGGTTCAACTTAAAAATAAAAAAGGCGACCTACACACCAGCTGACAGATTATCTGTAAAGCAGGTGTTTCAATTAATCAGCCACCGCTGTGTTAGCTTGGCTAATAGCAGCAGCAGCTAATCTACCACAGTGATCAATTATTAATAAAAGCAAAATACACATCAAGCCTAAAAACCGAAATCTGTAGCGAACTGAATGTTCTGCTCTATGTGGGGGTAATGTTTGAGTGTTTTTGGTGCCGAATCCTCAAACAATAAAGTTGCGTTGTTGTCAGTTGCTATGGCAACGAGTCTACGTGTATCGTAAAGCCGGCACAAGAGCGAGAAAAAAAGAATGAGTAGTTTTGAGTTATTTTCCCCATTGCATAGCATTAAATGAATCATACCTACGTCTCCAGGTTTCACTTTAACGGACCAGTTCTACCGCGGCAGCGCGGCTATGAACGGCATGTAGCAGAAGAGTCCCAATATGGGGGGGAATAAATCTGCGGTACAACCTTTATATATAATAATTTATATAATAATTTTATAACATGTTTCGCAAATTACCTCATTTTGTTCGACGTCCTCCATATAAAATCCAAACCACTGCCAAATTATTGATCCAGCGCTGTTTCTTTTCGGAACTAGACTAGTTCATCTGATTAGTCTTCAGTTACCGTCTCATTCACGGCTCGCCTCAAACTCTCGCTGTCACCATGTAGTTTGTTTACTCCGCGCAGCTGATTGGTAGAAAAATTTCAGGTTGGGAGGGGGGAGGGACTAGTGATGCATTCATAGGGTGTCGGATAAACCATACTCGCAGTGAATTTTGACGGCGAAAGTTTAATATTTGAACAATTTATTCTCGATAGTTGCGATGTAGCCATTTTAACTATCGTAAATTGAAAATATTCCTGCTGCATCGAGTATACTCAATACATCGCCCAGCCCTAGTTTCTAGTCCAAACATCTTAGTACACTTGAAATAAGACAAAAATAATTTAAAAGTAACTTTCTCGCAGGATAAAGTGGCTTGTTTTAGATAAATAATTTCTTAATATTGATAAGAATTAGATTATTTCTCTTATAACAAAACATTTTCCATGTTATAATTCAATCAATCAATCAATCAATCAATCAATCAATCAAATTTTATTTGTATAGAACATTTCAGCAGCAAGGCATTTCAAGGTGCTTTACATAATTAAAAAACAAAATAAAAACAGCATGTGACATTGAATAAACAGTAAGAAAGAGAAAGAGATTTTGGAAAAATTACTTTTGTTACGTAGCACGGGTATTATCCAGGTCCCGTCGCCTAACAGGACAAGGTCTCCAACCTTGCAGCACCAGGCTCCGTTCACCTATCACACGAATTTTTGCGCTAGGACTTTGCCGTCCTACACGGATTTTTGTGCACTATTTTTACCTGTTAGAGTCTAGAATTTACAGGGTTTTTCTGTGTTAGATGATAAAAACTTGGTTAAATAAGAACTTTGCAATCGCTAAAATATCAGTAAAACCAACGTCTTACATAAGAAAAGAGAAAAAAAACATTAAAAAACATTAAAAAGTGAAATAATCTGCTACCAGAACCAATAATTTTTCATCAATGTTAAGGAATTATTTACTTAAAATAAGCTCCTTTATCTTGCTGAAAAGTTACTTGTAAGTTAGTTTTGCCTTATTTCAAGTGTCATAAGATATTTGCACTAAAAACTAGACCAAAAATACTTCACAAAAAAGATAAGATTTTAGCACAGTTAATATTTAGAGTGTAAATAATATTTTCAATGCAGAAGAAGAATTCAAGTTAACATGAAGTGTTTACACAGTATAAGAAGATCCTACAAAACATCTCAAAATGGTCTTGGCAAAAAAGCCCAGTATTTGCTTGGTATTGGATCAAAATCTAAACATTAAGTATCTCACTCCTGTAGTTTTCAGGTTTCACTGTTTTCCTAATTATTCCACAGGGTTTCTTAAGACTTTTCATAAAGGGCAGATTTGTTAAGAGCTAATTAAAGTTTGTCCTGTCAACAGATTCACACCTGAGAGGTGTGTCTGGATTTTCCCTTGCAAAAAGTTTGTCTTTACATCTTGCACTTCCCTCAAAATGCATTAATATACATTCAATTTTGTGGCCAAAATGTGAAAAAGAATTGCCGATTCCAGGTGTTATTCCCTCATGTTTCCTCCTATCTTATCTAAAAATATAGATAATTGCCGTTAGTCAATGCCACAAGTTGTTTCTACAAAACAAAACAACTGACTGAACCTCCTCCAAGATTAGTGACTCCTTGTTTTTCTGTGTTGTGTAAGTGGCCTCAGCCGCTCTGGATGTTGTAAATCATGCCATATTAGCTAGGGCTGTAGTGATACAATAATCTCACGATACGATACATGATATACGATATTCTGCTCATGATACGATATATATATTGCGATAATCTGCAAAGGATACAATTCAGTAGACTTTTGCGATTTTCTGAAAGATTTTAGAGGGACGGAGTGATTTTGGTGATATTTTGTGACTGTTATAGAGGTGGATTGAATTAATTTAACTGAAAATTGATTAACAGCACCAACTACACAATACCTGGCTCTGGTTGGACATGGACACAGACTTAAAGTCGACAGCTGGACAAAAAGAATCAAAGAAGTGGTGAGAAAACATGTTTCTTTTAATTGAAACAGTACAAACTGTAGCTTACAGGCTTTTGTAAAGTAAATAAAGTGCATCAAGTACCCTGCTCTGCATAGTCTGATACCTTTTTAACCTTGACACTTAACATCTGAAGGAATCACTCTAAGCCTGATGACCTAATCACTCTCCTGGCGAAGCAAGCAGTGAGTGAACAAGGTGACAGTTGGATGATACTTGCGGATGAATATTGATTTTTTTCTAGGAAAGAAAATATCGATATATATATCGCAAAATCGATATTATTACACAGCCCTAGTATTAGCAAATGTTTTGGTTTTAATTTCGTACTTAATTACTTTCTGACTGAGGTGGTCATTAAATCGCTCTGCATCCGAGTAAATTCCAGACAGGATGAAATGAGCGTACCTGTCTGTCTGCCTCATCCAGGTGCTCCTTGCTGGAGGTGGAGCTGTTGTCCTCTTCGTCTGAACTGTGCATCTCGTCCTCCTCAGAGTGGACATCGTCCTTCAGCCAGTCGCTGTTTGGGAAGAGGATGTCAGTGAATGAAAATAATGATTTAGACATGTCCAGTATGTCTTTGCAGAAGAGCGGGTGAGTGCTTGGAAAAAGACTTCCTGGATAATTAAAGATTTCAAGAAAGCTTGTGGAAAGATCAAAATCCCAACCTGAGTCACCTTCCTCTGACACTAAGAAGTCTGACTTATTTTCCAAGGAAAATATTTACTTCACTGCAGGATTCAAAGGCCATAAAACTAACCACTAACCTCCAAAAATAAACCCTTACAACTAGATTTCCAGGGATGAACTGTTCCTTTTTTCACTCCTGATATCGATACCAATATCTGAGGTTTAGTATCAGCTAATACCGATCCAATACAGAAAAATAGCGTTGAATTAACTTAAAACCTTAGGAATTAGCAATTCTAAATATAATGTAAGATAAATAATAAAAAATTACATTTAGAGCACAAAGCACAGAATTAGGCTGAATAGATCAGACACCGATATCCGATGTAGAATTTTTTTTTTTTTTTTCAAAATTGTATTGGCGCATCTCTAAACATTTTCTGAAAAACCCGGATCCCTCCTAGGAATGTAACTGATAACAGTTCAGCTTGTTATCAGTTAAATGCCCTTATGTGGGATTTCTAAGAAGTACAAACTGCTTCAGCTCACATCAGAGCGTCTCAGTGATGGTTTCTCTAAACCAGTATCTTTCTCAGACGGTCCTGGTGGGATTCTCGGCATGTTTTGGGTCATTGTCATGTTGCAGGTTCAGCTCTGCTTCACCTCTAATAGTTTTAACATACAGTCTCAGATTTCATGATGGATTCTATAATGGTGAATTGGCCAGAGCAAAGACTCCCTAATCATGATACTTCCACCGCTGCACCTCAAAGTTACCATCACTCTAAACTGGGCTTTGTTGACATGCACACCTCCCATGAAAGTTAAGTTTGTACTTACTGAATTTATTGACTTTTTCTGCTAAATAAAGACTCAAATACTGCTTTCTAACCAAATGTAATTCTTCCAACTAGGGCTGAAATGATTAACCGGATTAATTGTGATGAATTATTGAAGTAATCTTTAACAGATTTAGTAATTAATTAATTGTTAACTGGAGTATACAGATTAAAAAAAGGTCATTTGCTCCATACTCAGAGCAGTAATTAAGCCAAAATTGTGAAAAATCCAAACATTTTGCATTTAAGATAAAAACAACTTTGTCTTTAATTATATTCTACCCAAAATTCATCACGTCATATTTTTTGCTTCATTTTGTTCAAATTCCTTAAAAAAAGTCACATATTAAGCAATTTTTACTGTCCAATTATTAATGAATTAATCCAAAAAATAATCAACAGATTAGCCATCACTTCTTTGATGTTAAGTCAAGAAGAAATTGTTGATGTTTAGTTGGAGAAGCATCCTTTGCAACAAAGTGTTCACAAAAGGAATGCTGTTATTGCATTTTATTTACAAATAAAAATTTTTGTTTCTTTTTTTTAAAAAGGAATTGAATAATTTTTAATTAGCATCTTTTAATGTTTTCTCGGAATGTGCCAATTTTTAAAACTGATTAATCGTCAGAATAATGTATTAATCTTTAGCTGGATCTTAGTTCCAACTCTAAAGCACGGAGGTGGCTGCATCATTCCTTTAAAGCTGGGTTTGAAATAGAAAAGACAGGGCATACATACTGATGAAAATTTATTACCAAAATACTTAAGCTAGGACATTTATCAACATGACTGAAGGTTTTTAACAGATTATTGTTGGCATAAAGCCTTTATTTTCCGCCAGCTGAGACGTTTAAAGCTGTACTTCTAAAACCTGCTTCTTATCTTGCCACGGGTGACTCAACAGGCCGTCTGCGCCAGCAGAACAAGCAGCAACATGAGTCTGAGCCTCTGATGTTTCCCTCTGGCTTGCCTGCAGAATAAAGCCGCCTGATGCTAACCGGAAAGTTCTCAACAGGAGTAATTTAATTCAGTTGAGGTATAGGTTGGTTGTTAGAGGAAAAAAACAAAAATTATTGCATTTTTCTCTGGATCTTTGTTTTTCTCTTACCTAAAAGCCCAAATTTCTCCCTTTTCGGCCCAGCTCCTTTACCCCTCGCGTTCCCTCTCTCCATTCGGTTTCTCCAGCATTGTGGATCAGGCACAGAGCGCCACTTGTTTACAGCCCGAGGCTACTTACATAAACTCAACGGGCTCGGATGCCTGGGAAACACCACGAATTCACTCGCTGCTTCTGTCTCTGCTTTAACAAACACCAAGATCTGCATTCCAGACTGAATTAAGAAGCAGAGCACATCTTAGACGTTTTCAAGGCTGATTTAAAACCCATGTACAATGGAGCCATCCTGGCTGCATCACTTATACAGAAAGAAAATGTTGCAGATGGTAGATAAACACCAGTCAGGAATTAAGTCTGGACACTGAAACTAGAGGTTTTATGTTAGAAAATAAACCAGAAAATGACATCTGACAGCAAACATCCCAAAAAACTTATTTACATTGTCTTCAGAAAATGAGATCTGGAGTCTGTTGTTTTCCATATAAAATTTCTTTAGGGATCAAACGTACCTTGATCAGACAAACAAATAGTTTCCAATCTTATCTAGAGTTAGCAGTTTAATTATGAGCTGCGAGGGCCATTCGAGGCTATTGCAGCTTTAATTATCTTTACAGCTAAAGATTTGTCATGAAAAGGTTTTATTATCTTGAAACAGTAAGCATTAAAGATGGTTTTGTCAGGATAAAAGTGATATTGAACTTTCATTTCTACTCCCATGATGAGCTCATAAGCTTGTTTAGCCAAAAATAACCAATTAGTTATCTCAAGAAAGTGAAGTCTTAAGATGTTTTTAATCTTTATAGACGCTCTTGAGCTTGTTTTGTATCAATAATAGTCTGGATTAGGGCTGCACAATATCGCTGTACTAGATCCAATTTTAGTAGTTTTTATTTTTGTTTTCATTTCTAAAAAATAAATTACAAATGACAGAAATTATTTTCAAAAACTGGCTTTTATTTCAACCGTCCCTTTTATGCTGTATGATGGAGAATTAGGACCATGATATGAGAATTTTTGTTTAATTACAAGAACATAGTCATCATAAAATTAGCAGAATATAGTTTTACCAGTTTTAAAATTAGGGGAAAAAAAGTTGTTTTAATTTCTTACGTTGTTCTTGCATGAGTTTTCATAAAATTAAGACTTCATTCTCCTAATATTATGACTTTTTCGCTGGTAATATTATAACTTTATTCTCATATGGTTTAAACTTTATTGTAATTTCACTTTAATCTCTTATTACTATAACTTTATTCTCGTAACTTTATGACTTTATTTTTGTTAAAAAGAGAAGATCTTAGCCTGACCCTTCATGCCCAAACAAATAGAAGCTGTAAGACGAACTTGTGAAACAAGATGGCGGCCTTGGGCGTACTGATATTACTGTAAACATTGGTGGGAAAAAAATCCAGATTTTCCAAAACTTCAATCTTCAATGACAGTTCAATTAATTGATAAAAATAGAATATTGTTAAAATTTTTTTTTTTTAATCGGAAGGTTTGTTTTGGGGTGGAGAAAACTTGCAGAAAAAAAAACAGCTTAATATGCCATAAAAAATGATTTAATGTGAAATTTAACTTTCCTTAGCTCTTTTTTCAGCATGAGAACAAACCAGCCAACCATACTGTTCAGGACGGGGGAAAAACAGAGTGTTGAGGTTAAAACGAGGTTAAACGTAGTGCAAGGGCAGCCAGAACGAGGCGGCGGAGGAGGCTGGTGGTTGCTGGAGGTACATTTTCCCTGATTTAGAGAGCCGTGTGGCGATTTCTGCGATTCTCAAACATTTCCTGCTCCAGCCACTGAAAATAACCCACAGGAAAACAGGCCCACTCAGAGCACATCAACGCTCTATTCAAACTCAAAGCCACTGACTCAGACTCAGAGGCCGACATATTTGTCTTCTAGTAAATACAAACCGCTTCTGTCACAACCAGTGAACCTGTCGCCGGTCTCCCACTGAAGGAGCTGGACTTACTCCAGTACTGTTCTTCAGATTATGGGTCCAAACAATTGATCGACTAATGGTATTAGTTTATTAAATAAAAATTAGTTCCAATTGATTAACTTATAACGTCCGTTAGATCTTCTTTTAGTGTTGTAGTTTGACCGCCATACAGCAGAGGGCGCCGCTTGTAATCCTTAAGCAGAGGTATAAACAGAGCGGTTGACGGAGAAAGAAAAATGGCGGCCATACCAGAAAGAGAAACGGTACAGAGTGGGATGCAATATGCACTTTATGTGGTTCTGATTTTTATTTTTTATTTTTTTAAATAACACTCGACAAGCTCCTTAAGTTGTTTTGAAATATAAATACTAGACAAGCTCCTTAATTTATCACATTAACAGCGTTCATTCAGCCGAGCTGCATGACGTAGCAGCGTCAGCTTCTAATTCAAAAATTGCTGAAGTGCTACAAAGACGAGGATAAAGTCAGACAGGCGGAGGAGATAACGCTGAAAAATTGTAACATGGTGTTAAACAAACATGATGCCCATTAGTTAGGTTGATTTTGAGGTCTGTTGTGAGTTAATTCAATTAATGGCACTAAGTTTAAAATTCCTTCAAGAGCAACCACAGACAGTACTTCTGTACGAACATCTCATTGTTCATCAAGTGTTTCACACATTTTATTTTGTTCATCTTTTATTTTTCTATCCAGCAACTTAAGATGTTCCTGTTTTGTTACGTTTCATTAATATATCTAAATTTATGTGATAAAACCTCAATCTTCTGTTTATTCGGCCAGTATTTAATACAGCTGACACAAAATGTCTTTTTTTTTAATTGATCATATCTTGAAAAATTTAGCTCTTTATGGTAAACAAAAAGTTAAATAAACAACATATACCTAATTGTAAAGTGAAGGTTTTTTTCTTTTAA